>NW_027362831.1:5415000-5637500 GCF_046119375.1 Phyllobates terribilis
TAAGGCTCCTTCAGCCATCAGTGAATATCGGTCTGTGCTCGGACCGCAATGCATGGACTTGCCGCGGGTCTCCTGACCTCAACTCAGCAGCCTCACAGCATGTATGAGCATGCGGGTCAGCATGATTGGTGCCCAGTCCAAGCACTGCAGACTGAGAGCAGAACGATTTCTCACTTCCAGTATTTACACTGTCATAATAATAAAGATGTTTCCCAATCATATACAGTGCATTGTGAAAGTATTTGGCCCCCTTGAACTTTTCTACCTTTTGCCACATTTCTGGCTTCAAACATAAAGATATAAAATTAAATTTTATTGGAAAGAATCAACAACAAGTGGGACACAATCGTGAAGTGGAACGAAATTTATTGGATATTTTAAACTTTTTAAACAAATTAAAAACTGAAAAGTGGGGCGTGCAATATTATTCGGCCCCTTTACTTTCAGTGCAGCAAACTCAGTCCAGAAGTTCAGTGAGGATCTCTGAATGATCCAATGTTGTCCTAAATGACTGGTAATGATAAATAGAATCCACCTGTGTGTAATCAAGTCTCCGTATAAATGCACCTGCTCTGTGATAGTGACGCGCCCCCTGGGCCATATTCTTTAGGGGGAATATCCGGAGCCGGATCAGATGGGGGTTGTAGTCTTCCGAGTGGCTGTGACCCGGTCCGTGCCCAGGGTGTCAAACTCAGTTGTATGTGGCAGTCCTACAGATGTTAATAAGTTCTTAATGTCGACTACGCCACCCGTTGTATTGCGGTCACTATGGCCGCCGCTGCAGCAGGGTCCGCTGAGGCTGATGGTGTAGGTGCAGCTTTTGATGGTATAACCCCCAACGGGTGGGGTATAGCCTCAGGGGGATCAGGTGCAGAGGATGGGAGTTGTGGTGATGCAGTGTAGACGGCAATCAGAGACAGAGTCGGGTTATGCAGTTTAGGATGTTTACTCACTGCTGATGTTCTGGTCACTCCAGCTTCGAGTGACCTCCCGAGCCGTGCTGCGTCCACCAGGTTCTGGATCCAGCCAACTCCCAAATAAGTCCGGAGCGTGACCCTGAGCTCTCCTTCAGTCCTTTCTCTGGCCGTGCCCACTATTGATCCACCCAGGTCCAGCTCCCTCGGGCCTTCTGTTGGGACACCCTTGGCCTTGGGTTCCCTGACCCTCCACGTGGTATGCCTTCGTGGTGGATGTGGTGGGTGACCGTGGCAAACGCTGCCCACGGTCTCCGGTCTCTGGCTGGGGAGTGTTTTTACCCCCACCAGCTTGGGTTCCGGTACCCTGTGCCGACTCTTCACCCGGGGATTTAGTTTGGGGTCTTAGAGTCCTTTTCTTCTGTGCCTCTGGGTCTCTCTCTCTCTCCTCTCTCACTCTGGGTCTCTCTTCTCCTCTGCTCCTGACTTTCTCTCTGCAACTGACCCTGTTCTTAGTTGGTGCCCACCTTATATACACCCTCTATGTGTGAGCTCAGGTGACCAGCACCCAATGAGCTCCTAACTTTACCCAGGCTGCTCCCCCTATCTGCCCCTACACTACTTGGGATGTACCACCCCCCTCCCACTCCAGCCAGGAACAGACTCGGTCGTACCTGCACATTTCTAAGTGGGAGTACCGTCAGTCTGCTCCTCGGAAATGGGATGTGTGTAGTGCATGCAGCCTACCGAGCTCAGTTCCACACTCCATCCTTACCCGGGAGTGGAATATCACACCTCTGGGTTGAGGTGCAATACCCCTGTAGCAGCCGAATCCTCAGGGTGCTACATTCCCCCCTGGTAAATCACAGCACGTCCTCGGGCTGTAAGACATAACACCAAAAACATACAAATTTTTCATAAACATATAAAACATATAAAACAACATATATATATATATCAATATAAAACATTCTCGTCGCCTCTGGCTCCTCCTCCGGTCACTGTGCAACGTGTGACCGGGTAAAGTGCGACAGTCTCTCTGGAAAACTGGTTTTCCTATAAAACCGGTAGGGGGCGCTTTAGGAAGCGCAACTATATACAGGGGAAGTTGGCCGCTCTCAGTCCTCGGCCAGGTAAAGGGAAGGGAATGGCTGCTCACAGTCCTCAGCCTGGTATGAATACGGAATAACGGGTAAACAGTTCACTCATGCTGGTCCCAACGGGGACTATATATATGTAGCAACAGTTTCTTTGGTACCCGGTCGGGTAACTATTTACATCTACTGCTCTGCCGCACTCAACGGCGTCTTCCTCCTGCTCTTTGCTTGTAGCTGGTTGTAACTTCAGACCCGTCCGGGTCCTCTTGCTCCTCCTCCTCGCACCGCAACTCCTCCTCCGTCAGGCGATGCACATGGAGGGCGTAAGGTCCTTTGGCACACTTGTGCCGGGTAAAGGTGACCTCGTCCCCGATATAAAGGTCACGACCTCTGTGCCCCTCCGGCAGATGGGACTCCACATCTCTGCGCGTGACAAAGACGTCGCCGGGGGTGTTGTTGTCTCTGATGAAGCCCCACCCATGCTGCAGGTTAAACTTTATTACAGTCCCGGTGGTACGGGGACTGTGCGCTGCACGGGGGTCCCTCCTGGTTCGGCTCTTCTGCTCGGCGCTCCGTACTTGGGCCTGTTGCTCCCGGACCCGCCTCTCTCTCCGCTCCCTCGCAAACTCTTCGAGCTGCTGTCGGCAACACTCAGCACGCTCCGCTGCAGCTGCCCTGGTTTCCTGAGTGAACCCCATTAGGTCTTCTCCGGTGGGGTCCCACTCAAATTGGGCTTCTTCCAGAGGAGGCGAGACCCGTGCCACGGGCTTCGGAGCCGGAATCAGGGGCTCACACAAGGGCCCTAGTCTCTGCTGCCGTTCCAGCTCATGGAATTCTTCGGGCCAGATGAAGGGCCGCCCGTCCGGCCATGTGAGCTGGCTGAACAAGTCCTCCCCCAGGTGTGGCACCCTTGGTTTTACGGGCGCGGGCGCGGTGGTGGTGGCGCCCGGATTGCCCAGGCCTTGCGGCCAGGCCTGGGGCACCTGGAAGATGAAGGGCACCGTTAATACGGCGGCGCCCTGGGCTACCTGGCCTTGCGACCAGGCCGGAGGCTCCGCGGAGGTAGGGGGCGCTGTTGGTGATGCGGCGCCCGGGGGTACTAGGCCTTGCGACCAGGCTGGTGGTATTTCCTGCTTTGTCACGCTCCGGGTCGAGGCGCGTGACGTCACAGGGGTCGCTGCGGCGGCTTCCGGTCGGGGCCTAGTCCATAGCGGTGACATGGCGGCTACGGGCACAGCAGGGGGACTTTCGGGCTCTGCGACGGGGAGCTGGGGCAGGTGGGCGGTTTCCCGGCTTGGGGTATAGGCGTCCCCTTTACCTGCCTCCTTGCGTCCGGCTCCCTTCTCGGCGCCGTCTCCGGCCTTTGGTCCTCCCGCGCCATCCTCAGAGGCGGTCTGTTTCCTCTTCCAGGGTAGCGTGCTCCGTTGACTGGTCTCAGCTTGCTGGGCCATCTCCCGGCTCCATTCCGCCAATATCTCGCGCTGTACCCGGGCCATCCTCCGTGCGAGGCCCTCCAGGGCAGTCTGTGCACACTCCCGGTCTCGGGGGAGCTGTGCAAGGACCTCCACTAGGCCTAGTGGGGTCGTGGTGTCTAGCAGGCTCCTGACCAACGGGTCGGTGCTGCTCTGCTCTTCTTCCAGCAGGCTCCTGGCCAGCGGGCCGGTGCTGCTCCGCTCTCCTTCCTCGGTCTCTAGCAGACTCCTGGCCAGCGGGCCGGTGCTGTTCTGCTTTCTCTCCATCTCCGGGTAAGCTCCTCCGCTACTCCTCTCCAGGCTTCTTGCCTCCGGGTGCGCTCGCTCCAGACTGCTCCAAGCGGCACCCATCTTTGTTCTCTCCTTTCGTCTCCTCCCCCATCGAGGGCGGTCCCGGGGCCACTTGGTGACTGTCAGCTCCAGGGGCTGTTCTTTCACGCTGACAGACACCTCCAGCATCACAGTCTCTGTTGGTGGGGGCGGTTTCCACTTTTGGCGCCATTTTCTGTCCTGGCCCACGATGGGAGGCGGCCTCCTGCCCTCCCTTGGCACGCCCATAATGGCGTCCACTGCTCTTCCAAGGCGGGAAATCTTCGGATTTGGCGGGAAGCGTCGCCCAGTGGCGGGAAACTCTGCAGATGGCGGGAACAAGCTGGAAATGGCGGACAATCGGCGGGAAACGACCTGTGATGGGGTCCGATGGCGTGGACCCTCCGGAACCGGCGGGAGACTTCTTTCTGAGGTAAACTTGCACTTTTCTTCAGGCACGCAGTACCCGGGTGTTGTGGGCACGTAATCCTGCCGACTACGCCAAAATTGACGCGCCCCCTGGGCCATATTCTTTAGGGGGAATATCCGGAGCCGGATCAGATGGGGGTTGTAGTCTTCCGAGTGGCTGTGACCCGGTCCGTGCCCAGGGTGTCAAACTCAGTTGTATGTGGCAGTCCTACAGATGTTAATAAGTTCTTAATGTCGACTACGCCACCCGTTGTATTGCGGTCACTATGGCCGCCGCTGCAGCAGGGTCCGCTGAGGCTGATGGTGTAGGTGCAGCTTTTGATGGTATAACCCCCAACGGGTGGGGTATAGCCTCAGGGGGATCAGGTGCAGAGGATGGGGGTTGTGGTGATGCAGTGTAGACGGCAATCAGAGACAGAGTCGGGTTATGCAGTTTAGGATGTTTACTCACTGCTGATGTTCTGGTCACTCCAGCTTTGAGTGACCTCCCGAGCCGTGCTGCGTCCACCAGGTTCTGGATCCAGCCAACTCCCAAATAAGTCCGGAGCGTGACCCTGAGCTCTCCTTCAGTCCTTTCTCTGGCCGTCCCCACTATTGATCCACCCAGGTCCAGCTCCCTCGGGCCTTCTGTTGGGACACCCTTGGCCTTGGGTTCCCTGACCCTCCACGTGGTATGCCTTCGTGGTGGATGTGGTGGGTGACCGTGGCAAACGCTGCCCACGGTCTCCGGTCTCTGGCTGGGGAGTGTTTTTACCCCCACCAGCTTGGGTTCCGGTACCCTGTGCCGACTCTTCACCCGGGGATTTAGTTTGGGGTCTTAGAGTCCTTTTCTTCTGTGCCTCTGGGTCTCTCTCTCTCTCCTCTCTCACTCTGGGTCTCTCTTCTCCTCTGCTCCTGACTTTCTCTCTGCAACTGACCCTGTTCTTAGTTGGTGCCCACCTTATATACACCCTCTATGTGTGAGCTCAGGTGACCAGCACCCAATGAGCTCCTAACTTTACCCAGGCTGCTCCCCCTATCTGCCCCTACACTACTTGGGATGTACCACCCCCCTCCCACTCCAGCCAGGAACAGACTCGGTCGTACCTGCACATTTCTAAGTGGGAGTACCGTCGGTCTGCTCCTCGGAAATGGGATGTGTGTAGTGCATGCAGCCTACCGAGCTCAGTTCCACACTCCATCCTTACCCGGGAGTGGAATATCACACCTCTGGGTTGAGGTGCAATACCCCTGTAGCAGCCGAATCCTCAGGGTGCTACAATAGTCTCAGGGTTCTGTTTCAAGTACAGAGAGCATCATGAAGACCAAGGATCACACCAGGCAGGTCCGAGATACTGTTGTGGTGAAGTTTAAAGCCAGATTTGGATACAAAAAGATTTCGCAAGTTTTTAACATCTCAAGGAGCACTGTACAAGTGATCATATTGAAATGGAAGGATTATCAGACCACTGCAAATCTTCCAAGACCCAGCCGTCCCTCTAAACTTTCATCTCGAACAAGGAGAAGACTGATCAGAGATGCAGCCAAAAGGCCCATGATCACTCTGGTTGAACTGCAGAGATCTACAGCTGAGGTGGGAGAGTCTGTCCATATGATAACAATCAGTCATACACTGCACAAATCTGGCCTTTATGGAAGAGTGGCAAGAAGAAAGCCATTTTTCAGAGATATCCATAAAAAGTCTCATTTGAAGTTTGCCACAAGCCACCTGGGAGACACACCAAACATGTGGAATAAGGTGCTCTGGTCAGATGAAACCATTATCAAACTTTTTGGCCGCAATGCAAAACGATATGTTTGGCGTAAAAGCAACACAGCTCATCACCCTCAAAACACTATCCCCACTGTCAAACATGGTGGTGGCAGCATCATGGTTTGGGCCTGCTTTTCTTCAGCAGGGACAGGGAAGATGGTTAATATTGATGGGAAGATGGACGGAGCCAAATACAGGACCATTCTGGAAGAAAACCTGTTGGAGTCTGCAAAAGACCTGAGACTGGGACGGAGATTTATCTTCCAACAAGACAATGATCCCAAACATAAAGCAAAATCTACAATAAAATGGTTCAAAAATAAACGTATCCAGGTGTTAGAATGGCCAAGTCAAAGTCCAGACCTGAATCCAATCGAGAATCTGTGGAAAGAGCTGAAAACTGCTGTTCACAAACGCCCTCCATCCAACCTCAATGAGCTTGAACTGTTTTGCAAGGAAGAATGGGCAAGAATTTCAGCCTCTCGATGTGAAAAACTGATAGAGACATACCCCAAGCGACTTGCAGCTGTAATCGCAGCAAAAGATGGCGATTATTAACTCAAGATGGCCGAATAATATTGCATGCCCCACTTTTCAGTTTTTAATTTGTTAAAAAAGTTTAAAATTTCCAATAAATTTCGTTCCACTTCACGATTGTGTCCCAGTTGTTGTTGATTCTTCCCCCAAAAAATAGAATTTTATATCTTTATGTTTGAAGCCAGAAATGTGGCAAAAGTTAGAAAAGTTCAAGGGGACCAAATACTTTCACAATGCACTGTATAAACTTATATCAATCATTCCCTCCCCTCCCCCCTTCCAGGAGCAGAGGGAATGATTGTATCATATAATCATGTACTGAGATGGTGGACAAATTAATACATGAACTTAAAGGGGTTTTCCCACGAACAAAAGTTAATTTTAATCAATAGATCTTTGAATAATGTAATGGCTGTGTCTGACCGTGTACAGAACACGGTCTGATCATACCATGACGCGCCCTCTGGGTCGTGGGGTACCCGGTGCCGGGCCGGTAAATGCTGGGGGATGTCACAGTAGCGGTGACCCGGTCCGTGACCCAGGGGTTATTGATAGGGGATTTATGGTGATTGTATAAAGTTCGTGACGCCGCCTGTTGTATGCGGCTAGGGGAGCCGCCGCTGCGGAGCAGGTCCTCTGGAGCTGATGTTACTGCAGCAGGGATAGTGTGGCTCTCCACAGGTAGAGCTTAGCTCCAGGGCAGTGTAGATGTTATGGGTTATGCTCGGCGTTGTAGTGCAGGGGTTGATGGCGCAGCAATAATCAGTCCACAACTCAATGGCGGTTTCCTCTTATCTTTACTGGTGGTGATTAGACAAGCCGGGACTAGGGTGCTGGCTAGAAGTGGAAGTCCGGGCAACCTGGAAGCAAGTAAAGAATCCTCCTTGCCAGGTGAAATTGGAGGCCTTCCCTTTACACTAAACTCTTTAGCCCTGCTGCTTGTAGCTGTGCGCGTCCCTCGTCCCTGAGTGCAACGTTTCTGTGCTCACCCGTATGGCAGGCAGCTCGGGCCTTGCTGGTGCGTCGCTCTCACGTGGCGGTGCTGAACCCTGCGGTGCTGCTGAGCCTTTGGGCGTCTGATGAGGCCAGGAGACCTGCAGTCTCCTGCCCTCCGGTTTCTACTGCTGGGCCTTCGGTGCCCCACAGCCTTGGACTCCGGTGTCCGGTTCTTCTGTGCTGGTTCTTCTGGGGTGAGCTGCCGCGCAGCTCCAGTCCCCAGCTCCTCTCTCCTCGATGTCCTGACTTCAACTCCTCACACACTAAGTCTCACTAACCACGCCTCCAGATCCCAGTTGCCAAGGGGAGGGACTCCTCTTGCTGGTCTGGAGCCAGGAAAGTGTTGCATGCTTAGTAAAACCTGATTAGGGGACCCCTGCTTGCTTCCAAGCATGGCATCAACTCTTGTGAGGGAGGCAATGCCACTGTGGCAACCGGACTAGTGTTGAGCCACCCCCGTAGTGTTCGAGTTCGGTTCGGTTCGTCGAACACCCGTGTGTTCGCCGAACTGTTCGTCGAACTGTTCGTCGAACACCTTCGAACACCGTTAAAACCAATGGCAGGCAAACAAAAACACATAGAAACACATAGAAAACACCTTCAAAGGTGTCCAAAAGCTGACAAACTGCTCAGAAGACACAACTAACACATGGAAAAGTGACAAGTATATATAGTCATGCGAAAAGAAAAGAGGTGGAGGAGTAAAAGGAGGGGGAGACACAGATATAGGCATGTCATGCCCTTCTAAAATCCAAAAAGTGAGAAGCCGACACGTTCAGTCCGCTCCTGCCCGTGCCACCTCCGTGTCGCCGGGTTTGTGCCAGAGCCGCGGTGAACCCTGACGGCCAGCCCCCCTCTCCGAATACTGGTGCCTGTCCGCTGGTGGGTCGAGCGAGCCCCCCTGTGGTGGAGGCAGCTCTAAGCTTTTTAATTTAAATTGTCTCTCTAATTTGAATAAATACACTTTAAATCCATTTACAAGGATCTATTGGAGGGCAAGTCTCATGCCAGCAGCCGCGTAATTCCAGCTCCAGTAGCGTCCACTAAAGCTGCTGCAGTTAAAAAGCTTTTATAAGGATCGAGCTCGGCTGTCCACCGCAAGGCATCCTACTGCCAGTCCGAGCCCCTATGCCTTGGGGTGCCTCCTGATGCTCTTCACTGAGTATCCCGTGGTCCCGAAGCATTTCCTTTGAAAAAATGAAGTGTCCAAACTACAGGTGGTGTAGCTTGCTTAACAGCCGGGATAATCCGCTGACTAGCAGACACTGCTACTAGGCACAAAGTATTTCCTGGGCTAGATGCAGTTAAAAATTTGTAATTAGATACTCTCGTTGGATGCTGAGAAAGCATTCCATAGAGTCTCCTGGCACGCCATATATGATTCTCTTAAAAAGCTTGGGGTAGGGGTCTAGGGGACCCTTTTATAGCCAAAATCACGGCCCTGTATCGCAATACGTCACCTAGGCTGAAGATAAATGGAACTGTAGCACCTTGAGGGCTCGGTTGCTACAGAGGTATTGCACCTCACCCAGAGGTGTGATATCTCACTCTCAGGTAAGGATGTAGTGTGGATCAGGACCCAACACCTGCATGCATTACACCACATTGCCGTGGGGCAGGGCGACCAATATGCCCCTGAGATGGGCACGACAGTCCCTGTCCCTGGCTGGAGTGGGGGGAGGGAACACTGAGGAAGGGGAACCCTGTAGTGCAGGAGCAGGGAGGAAGCAGTTCCTGGGTGCATTGAGAAGGGAGTATAAAAGGTGGGCACCATCTTAGTTCAGTGCAGAGAAGTCTGAGCAGAAGTGGCAGGGAGCAGGGGCTCTGCATGAGCTCTGCTCCGGAGGCGGGCCTAGTAACAGAGGCCCAGGCCTGGAAGAGGGAGAAGGAAGGAAGAGGAGCGGAGAAGGCTCCAGGAACGAGGAACGAAGGGATCTCAGGGGTGCGGACGGGCGAGTCGCCACCGCACGCCCGAATCCACCTGCGTGGAGGGGTCAGGCCAAAGGGGGAGACCGGTCCCCGAAACTAGTGGAGGCAGGAAACGACCCTCAGCTAGAAACAGGAGGCTGTGACATTTTATGTGGCGCAGCCCCTCACTACACCCGCTAGGAAGGCACCACATAGGGTCAGGGAAACTGGCGCCAAGTTTACCAAGAGGAGGCCCGAGGCAGCCGGACAGAAGGGTTGGTAAGAAAGGCCAGACAAAGGACACACAAAGGGGGTCCTGTGAAGCACTCCAAAGTTATCTGGGAGTTGTCTGAGCCCCTCACCTGGTGAGCACAGTACGACGTGGGCAGCCGTTATCTGCAGACGTGGTCTGGATAATAAGAACTGTGAGTAAAGGCCCTGGACTGCATCACTGACTCCGTGTCATTACTGCTGCTGCCCTGCACCATCACCCCCATCCTCCGCATACACTGCCCTGAGGCTATACTCCTCCCATGGGGAGTTATGCTACGCTCTGCTGCACCCACAACACCAGCCTCAGCGGTCTGCCCTGGAGCGGCGGTTCACTCTGACCGCAATCCACGGGTGGCGTAGTCGGACATTTAAACATCAAAACCACATAAATAGTTCCGCCACTGGTTTGACCGCCCTGAGCCACGGAACCGGGTTGCCGCCACGGAGACTACAACCACCAGCATCCACCAAAAAGGGTCCGGCTCCGGGTGTCCCAAGGCCCAGGGGGCGCGTCAGAACATTTTCATCACCTTTCACAATCACCAATGGGACAAGGCAGGGATGTTCTCTGTCCCTTCTCTTATACATCCTAGTCACGGAGCACCTGCTCTCATCAATTCGCCATAACCCCAATATTAGGTGGATTGAGGTGGGAGGCACCGAGTACAAGTGCTCTCTATTTGCTGATGATGTCCTAGTATATATCACTCAATCACATATATCCATCCATGCTGTTATGGCTGAAATAGATCACTTTGTTACATGGTCAAATTTTAAAATCAATGCAGCGAAGTCTGAGGCCCTCGATGTCTCCCTCCCCAAATCCATATAGGATTCCATCCAGTCCAACTTTCCCTTTGCCTGGCCCTCACAGGGTATCAAATACTTAGGAATTCCTATTCATAGAGACCTCTCCCATCTATGTTATCTTAATTTTGGGCCCTTTATTGAACAACTCCATACAGACCACGGTTGGCAAGTTAGAACTGTAAGATTCACTACGTGAACCACTGGTGTTTTGTGGAAAAGCACATGTACACCGCGTTCCAAATTATTATGCAAAAAGTGTTTAGGAGTGATAAGGGAAGAATTTGTTTGTTTGTCAGTTAAACTCATTGATGGTGATGTGTGTCAGGGCTCTTTATATCACTGTAAGCAATTGCAGACACCTGTTTTAATTAGTTTGGCAGGTGTGTCCAATGAAAGGCAAGACTACTTAAGAAGGCTGTCTCATATTATTAAGCAGCCTACATTTTCTGCCAAAATGGGAAAGAAAAAGGATGTGTCGGCTGCTGAGAAGCAACAAATTGTGGAGTGTTTTGGTCAAGGCATGACTACAATCAACATTGTGCGATGATCAGGATGAAGTGTCTTGGCAATCAAGAAGTATGTAGCTGATTCACAGTACACACGTGTGCGTGCTGATAAGGGCAAATTGAGGACTCTTTCCTACAGGCAATTACGTCAGGTTGAAAGAGCAGCGGCAAAAAAGCCTTGTCATAGCAGCAGACAAGTTTTTGAAGCTGCTTGTGCCTCCAACGTCCCCCGAACAACAAGATGCAGGGTCCTTCAGAGGTTTGCAGCTGTGCATACGCCATCCTGTCGACCTCCTCTATCCACTTCACACAAGCAGAAACGGCTCCAGTGGGCCAAACATTACATGAAGACTGATTTCAAAACTGTTTTGTTCACGGATGAGTGCCGTGCAGCGCTCGATGGTCCAGATGGATGGAGTGGAGGATGGCTGGTTGATGGACACCCCACGCAAACACGGCTACAGTGCCAACAAGGAGGAGGTGGAGTAACGTTTTGGGCTGGAATCATGGGGAGAGAGATTGTCGGCCCCTTTAGGATCCCTGAAGGCGCTAAAGATGAACTCCATAATGTATGTGGATTTTCTCAAACAGCACTTCCTGCCATGGTTCAAGAAGAAGAACCGTGTATTTCACAGCAAGATCATTTTTCTGCATGATAATGCACCATCTCATGCTGCACATAAAACATCTGCATCTCTGGCTGATATGGGCATAAAAGGGGACAAACCTATGGTGTGACCCCCATGCTCCCCTGACCTCTACCCCATTCAGAACCTTTGGAGCATCATTAAAAGGAGTGTCTATGATGGCGGGAGGCAGTTCACATCTAAGCAACAGCTCTGGGAGGGTATTCTGTCCTCATGCAAAACAATTGAAGCAGAAACCATCCAAAACCTGACAAATTCAATGGACGAGAGAGTTCAGAAGCTCCTTTCGAACAAGGGGTCCTATGTGAAAATGTAACATCACCTAGAATAAAGTTTTGAGTTGAAAACTGTTTGATTTCAGTTTCTAACAACCTGCTAATGCTTATAATTTCAAAAATGACCATTTTTTTGGTCTTTATTAAAATGAAAAGGTTGATCGAAAAGTTTGGGGGATCTAAGAGTGTGGCAACCCAGTAGTCATGATTACTTCGAATTCTGACAATATGAGGGTCATGCTGCAGGTAGTGCAGCAAGAAGGCACTTATGTGTCTTGCGCATCTCGGAGCCCCAAAATTATTTTCCGGGCTAGATGCAGCTAAAAATTATTATTAATTTTAAATCTGGTGAAGCTTTAGTATAGATGGCCTAATAGGATCAGTGCTGCACACTGCTACAAAGCCCAAATTATTTTCCAGTCAAGATACAGATAAACATGATTAGTAATTTTAAATCTGGTGGAGCTTATTATAGATGGCCTAATAGAATCAGTGCTGCACACTGCTACAAAGCCCAAATTATTTTCCAGCCAAGATACAGATAAACATGATTAGTAATTTGAAAGCTTAAAACGGTTGGTAGGGTGATTTTAACCAATCATCAAGCTTTTACTCTCCCCAGGATGACACAGGGGTAGAAAAGTCGTTTCGGATCCATGATTTGTTCATCTTTATGAACGTGAGTCTGTCTACATTATCAGTGGAGAGCCGCGTGCGCTTATCTGTCAGCACACCACCAGCAGCGCTGAACACACGTTCAGACAGAACGCTGGCTGCGGGGCATGACAAGATCTCCAAGGTGTAAGTGGCTAGCTCCGGCCATTTATCCAGATTGGAAGCCCAAAAAGAGCAAGGGTCCAGTGACACAGTCGTGGCTTCAATGTTTACTTGGAGATACTCCTGTACCATCGTCTCTAGGCGTTGACTATGTGTCAGACTTCTTGTCTCCTGTGGCCTTGCAAAGGATGGGCTAAAAAAGTGGTGAAATGATTCCGCAAAATTGATGTTACCAGCAGATACTGTGGTTCTGTTACGGTTTGAGTGCTGAACACTTGACGGTCCCACGGTTGGCAAGTTGGAACTGTGAGATTCACTACGTGCACCACTGGTATTTTGTGGAAAAGCACATGTAAGATTCTGCAACAGTCTCTGCTGATACTCCTGCATGCGTGCATCCCTTTCTATGGCAGGAATAATTTCTGCAAATTTACTTTTGTATCGGGGATCTAACAGTGTGGCAACCCAGTAGTCAGGATTATTTCTAATTCTCACAATTCGAGGGTCATGTTGCAGGTAGTGCAGCAAGAAGGCACTCATGTGTGTTGCGCATCCAGGAGCACCAAGTCCCTGTTGTGTTGGTGGCGAGGTAACAATCATGCTTTCTTCCTCTGTCCTCTCCCCCCAACCTCGCACAACAGAAATGTGATCAAGGTCTCCCTCATCTGATGAGTCTTCCATCAGTTCGTCCTCCACATCTTCCTGGGCTCCTGCACCTTCCTCACTAGTTTGGCTGCTACCATGCGCCCTGGTAAAACCATCTCCCCCACCCTCACATGCCTGCCGCCTTGGTGCTGCCGACCGTCTGGACCTTGCAGATGTTAGCCCTTCCGCATACAACTCCTCCTCCTCTACTTCCTCCACCTCCTCTTGTGCCACCACCTGACTCCGAATTCTGTTTAACATGTGCTCCAGCATGTAAATCACCAGAATAGTCATGCTGATAATGGCATCGTCAGCACTAAACATCTTCGTCGCCATTTCAAAACTGTGCAGAAGGGTGCATAGGTCCCTGATCTGAGACCACTCCTCCAGCGTGATTTGCCCCACCTCTGGATCTCGTTGGCCCAGGCTATACGTCAGAACGTATTGCACCAGGGCTTGTCGGTGCTGCCACAGTCGCTGCAACATGTGCAGAGTTGAATTCCACCAGGTAGGCACATCGCATTTTAGCCGGTGAAGTGGCAGGCCCAACGACTTCTGTAGAGATGTAAGTCGCTGAGCTGCGGGATGCGAACGGCGAAAGTGAGCACACAGCGACCGTGCCCTCTGCAGAAGGCCATCTAGTCTGGGATAGTGGGCTAAAAATTGCTGGACAACCAGGTTCAACACGTGAGCCATACAAGGCACGTGTGTGACATTGCCCCGGCGAAGGGCCGCACCCAGGTTTGCAGCATTGTCGCACACGGCCTTCCCTGGTTTCAGGTCCAGTGGAGACAACCATTCATGAAATTGGTTCTCCAGAGCTGACCACAACTCCTCAGCTGTGTGACTCACATTTCCCAGACATTTCAATGTAAAAACCGCCTGATGACGTTGAGCCCTACTGCCAGCATAGTAAGGAGGTGTGCAGGATCCCTTCTGCGCAGTTAGAAAGCTTGTGGCATGACCAGACAGGCTTTGGGTGCAGGTGGAAGACCGAGAGGAGGTTGAGGAGGCAGAAGCAGTGGAGGAACTTTGACATAAAGAGGATTGACGCACAACTCGTTGGGACGGCAAGACTTGGACAGCAGCCCCTTGTCCTGCTGTCACCATAGTTACCCAGTGCCCAGTCAGCGACATGTAACGCCCCTGTCCATGCCTACTCGTCCAAGTGTCTGTGGTGAAATGCACCCTGTCACACACAGAGTTTCTCAAAGAAGCGGTGATGTTGTGTGCGACATGCTGGTGGAGCGCAGGCACAACTTTCTTTGAGAAGTAGTGCCGACTGGGCATCTGGTACTGGGGCACTGCGACGGACATAAGGTCTCGAAAATCCTCTGTGTCCACCAGGCGGAAAGGCAGCATTTCTGTAGCCAAGAACTTGCAGATGGTGAAATTCAACCTCTTAGCTTTCTCATGGCTAGGAGGAAATGGTCTTTTACTTGTCCACATCTGAGGGACCGAGGGCTGGCTATTGTGCTTAGACGGGGTTGATAAGGGTGTCCCCGGCAAACTGCCGGTCTGTGAGGAAGATGCAGGCGGACATGTTAGGTTGCCTTGATCCAAAGGTGGTTCTATCGATGTCGGACAGCGCTCAACACCAGCTGGTGTTACCACCTCCAAAGAAAATGATGACCTGCCAATCACGCTGGCTGTTGCGGGTAAAGAGGTGGCAGGTCTGCGCCCCAAAACAGGTGTGACTGCTGTCCCCCCAGTCACAGAGGATGAAGAGGCCGCGGATGCACAAGATATGGCAGACGGTGGTTGGCCCGGCCGGCTAGGCCGCATTGTAGCACACTGAGCTTCCCACTGCAACTTATGCTTCATGTCCATGTGCCGGTTCATGCATGAAGTACTCAAACTATGTATTTTTTGGCCTCTACTTAGCTTTTGCTGACAAATGTTACAGATAACACGAGTTGGGTCATCTTTATCGATCTGAAAAAATGCCCAGGCTATGCAAGGCTTAGCACCCATGCGACCTGAAGAGCCACCACGACTTGTGGTGAGAGGCAGAGTTGTGTTTGAGGATGCAGTTGTTGACGTGCTTCCAGTACTACGTCTCTGTCCAGGAAGGCGCAACCTGACCTCGTCGTCACTAGCATCTTCCTCCACCTCCTCTGCTGACCTCATCTCTTGGCTGATTGTGGGTTGACAGTAAGTGGGATCTCCAACCTCATCATCATCACCCTGTGCGTTATCACACCCGTCATCCTCAGAGCCAACCTGTTCCTGCCCTGACAAAAAACTAAAGTTGTTGCTCCAATCAGGTATTTGAGTCTTATCATCGTCTTCCTCATTGTCTCCACCAACAGGAGTTACAGTTTGGGAATGAGGGTCTACATTATGGTCAGAACCTTCTGCGTCTGGTCCTGGATCCGACTCATAAAGATTCTGGGCATCAGTGCAGATCATTTCCTCGTCTGGATTCACAGAAGCGCTGGAGTCGACCTCTGATTCCCAGGCTATAGTATGAGTAAACAGCTCTGCAGACTCAACCATCTGTTCTACCTCATACTCAGACGGGCAGCTGGAGATTTGGGAGCTGTGAGGAAGCAAGTGCGATTGGGGTGACACCTTTGAGGACTGGAGTATTTGTGATGTTGAAGTTGATGTGGAGGAGAGCCCACTTAAAGGAGCACTTGATATCCGTTGAAGCACCTGCTGTTTTTGTGCCTCATCTGGAATTTGTAGCGATTGGCGTGGCCGTAAGAAAGGGATCTTATCACATTGTCCGCTAAAAGAAGTAGACATTTTAGTTTGGCTGGAAGATGGTCTTTCTTCTGCAGATGTTACTGTTGCTTTAACACCTACCCCACGGACACAACCTTTTTTCCCCTTCCCAACACGCCTATTCCCCTTTCCACCAGCAGCAGTCCTTTTTCCACTCATTTTGGTGGTTAACTAATTAACAACTCTGGAGTTGTTTGCACAAAAAAACAATGGATGGGAACCGAGCAGAGCTGAGTGGCCAAACTGTGGTATTAGGCCAAAACTATTGGCTGGGTTAGATGCAGAAAAAAATTATATTCAATTTGCAACCTGATGGAGGTCAGTATAGATGGACTAATAGAGAAAGTCCCACACACTGCTAGAAGGCCAAATATTTTTTCAGAGCTAGATGCAGAAAAAAATATATTCAGTTTGCAACCTGATGGAGGTCTGTATAGATGGATTAATAGAACAAGTCCCACACACAGCTAGAAGCCCAATATTTTTTCAGAGGTAGATGCAGAAAAAAATATATTCAGTTTGCAACCTGATGGAGGTCAGTATAGATGGACTAATACAACAAGTCCCACACACAGCTAGAAGCCCAATATTTTTTCAGAGGTAGAGGCAGAAAAAAATATACTCAGTTTGCAACCTGATGGAGGTCTGTATAGATGGATTAATAGAACAAGTCCCACACACAGCTAGAAGCCCAATATTTTTTCAAAGGTAGATGCAGAAAAAAATATATTCAGTTTGCAACCTGATGGAGGTCAGTATAGATGGACTAATACAACAAGTCCCACACACAGCTAGAAGCCCAATATTTTTTCAGAGGTAGATGCAGAAAAAAATATATTCAGTTTGCAACCTGATGGAGGTCTGTATAGATGGATTAATAGAACAAGTCCCACACACAGCTAGAAGCCCAATATTTTTTCAGAGGTAGATGCAGAAAAAAATATATTCAGTTTGCAACCTGATGGAGGTCAGTATAGATGGACTAATACAACAAGTCCCACACACAGCTAGAAGCCCAATATTTTTTCAGAGGTAGATGCAGAAAAAAATATATTCAGTTTGCAACCTGATGGAGGTCTGTATAGATGGATTAATAGAACAAGTCCCACACACAGCTAGAAGCCCAATATTTTTTCAGAGGTAGATGCAGAAAAAAATATATTCAGTTTGCAACCTGATGGAGGTCAGTATAGATGGACTAATACAACAAGTCCCACACACAGCTAGAAGCCCAAAATTTTTTCAGAGGTAGATGCAGAAAAAAATATATTCAGTTTGCAACCTGATGGAGGTCTGTATAGATGGATTAATAGAACAAGTCCCACACACAGCTAGAAGCCCAATATTTTTTCAGAGGTAGATGAAGAAAAAAATATATGCAGTTTGCAACCTGATGGAGGTCAGTATAGATGGACTAATACAACAAGTCCCACACACAGCTAGAAGCCCAATATTTTTCAGAGCTAGATGCAGAAAAAAATTATATTCAATTTGCAACCTGATGGAGGTCAGTATAGATGGACTAATAGAATGATGCTATGCCCAAAAGATTTTACTTCACTAGGTGCAGTAAAAAAATTGGTATTCTATACACAGGTGGTATATCTTGCAACACAGATATTCTACTCCACTGACTAACACAATCTGCAATAGGCCAAAAAGGATTAGCTTTGCTAGATTCAGCCAAATGCTGTGAAAAAAACTTGCACAGCACTGGCACAGACCTGCCTGGCAAAAACTGATAGGAACTGATGTAACCTAGTCCTGAAAAGGACTCCAATTACAATTAGTCTTTACTCCCACAATCTATCTATTTAAGAGCACAGACCTGCCTAATAAAAGTCGTAGGAAATGCTGTAACCTAGTCCTTAAAAGGACTGCAATCACAACTATTCCCTACTCCCAAGCTATCTGTAGATTTGTGCGAAAATTGGCTTGAAATTAACAAGGTATAGCGCACACAGCAACAGCGGTGCCGTCTAACACGCAGCTGCAGCAGTGAGAAAATGGTGGCGACGGGGAAAATGGCTTGGTCTTATAGGGCAAGGACATGTGACATACACTGCCAATGACACATGCCCTTGCTTGTGTGAAAAAAAGCACTTCGCTCCGTGTGTGCGCTGCTGATAGGCTGACAGATTGCACCTCCCCACTGTAAATGCGGGAAAGAGAAAAAAAAATGGAGATCTTCATTGTTCCTGCAGAGATCCATCCCCTGCCCCTCCCCCCACCCCGCTGTACACTCAAACTGCGTATTAACATTAATTTTCATCATTACTGAGAAAAAATCCAGTTAGGATTTTGGTGCACGAACAGTTATCGAACATAACCTCGAACAGCCGAATTTTTCTCAAATTGTTCGTGTTCGCCGAACGGCTCAAACACCACCCAAAACAGCTCGAATTTGAGATTGGCGAACAGTTCGAGTAGAACAACGCTCATCTCTAAACCGGACCCCTGGGGTGCCACAACCATATCTCATGCTAAGGGGAGGAAACAAAAGAGTATACAGACATTTCAGCATGGGATCCCAACTGTTTCTTTCTTTGAAGTAAAACATTGTTTAAAAACAGGCAGTGAAATGTTTTACCTCACAGAAAGAATCATCTGTGATCCCCTGCTGTAATGTCTGTATATTCTTTTTCTTCCTCCCCTGCCCAGGAGATGTGGTATGATCAGACCTTGTTCTGTACACAGTCAGACACAGCCATTACACAGTACACAGCAGGGGCACATGTATAAGATTATCTCAGCACAGGAACATTTTATTTAAACACATCCAATTGTGGAAGTTATTATTATTCCAAGATCTATTGATCACCCTATTTGTCAACTACTCTTGTTCCTCCTACCTGTCCACAGAGGTTGGCATCATCTTGATATGCAATTGGCATATCCTTGTCGACTAGCCCTGGTCGTCCTCGCCACCGCCTCCTCAGCCTCTCGCTGCCAGTCGCAGCCTCCCCTCAGCACCAGCCTCACCCTGCCGGATGCAGCTTCCCCTCAGAAACAGGCCCCCCTCAGCACCAGCAACAGCCTCGCCTCAGAACCACCAGCAGCCTCCTCTCACCACCACCAGCCGCCTCCCCTCATCACCACCAGCCTCCCCTCATCACCACCACCAGCAGCCTCCCCTCATCACCAGCCTCCCCTCATCACCAGCAGCAGCCTCCCCTCAGCACCAGCAGTAGCCTCTCCTCGGCACCAGCCACCACTCAGCACCAACCTCCTCTCATCACCAGCAGCAGCCTCCCCTCATCACCAGCAGCAACCTCCCCTCAGCACCAGCAGCCTCCCCTCACCACCACCAGTAGTCTCCCCTCACCAACATCAGCAGCCTTCCCTCACCACCTCAGCAGCCTCTCCTCAGCACCAGCAGCTGCTTCCCCTCAGCAGCTGCAGCAGCAGCCTCCCCTCATCACCAGCAGCAACCTCCCCTCACCATCACCAGCCTCCTCTCACCACCAGAAACATCCTCCCCCCAGCACCAGCAGCAGCCTCCCCTTAGCACCAGCAGCAGCCTCCCCTCAGCACCAGCAGCAGCCTCCTCACAAGCCTCCCTTCAGCACCAGCAGCCTCTTCTCTGCACCAGCAGCAGCCTCTGTGGCACCCTGCTACGCACTGGTGCCACAGAACCCAGAAGGGTGCATGGATGGACTTCTCCACAAGAGGCCCTCACTACATTCACACACCTCCACCCTTCCACCTCACACCAGCAGAGGGAGCCCGTTAGGGACATATATATAGGGAAGGTGGAGCCAGGCAGCTCAGATCAGTGAAAGAGTGTGCTCAGAGAGAGAGTAGCACGCAGGCTGCTGTGTGAGGCAAGTCTAGGCTTCCAGCACGCACTGAAGCCTAGTGAGGGCCCTGAGTGTGGCCGAAGGCGAGAGGAGAAGGAAGAAGTAGCAAGGGGGCAGAGGAGCATACCAGGCTCACCCCGAGATATATACTGGACACGGGGTCTGTGCCTACGGGGTCCCTTTATACCCAGTAGGGACCACCGGAACCCCTGGAGGACTACAGGTCCCAGGTTTACCAAATGCTGACTACAGTACCAGGGCTAGGAGTCACGGAGGCCCCAGCGACCAGGGAGAGTGATCTCCAGGAGAAGGCCCTATCACCAGATCAGCAGGTGCAAGAGAGAGACAGTAACCAAGCTAGGCCTAGCTCCAGGCAGGTCAGAAGCTTAGCGAGTAAAGCCACGGATCAGGAGGCCCTATACCCGCTCACTGGGGAGAGTCCAAAAGTGCACCCTTCATCCATAGTACCCTGGACCGTGCCTGTATCATCACTATTAAACGTACTGAAGCTTATCCCCGTGTGAGTGTTCGTCTTTCCTCCGGGACCACCCTGCCGTCTCTCCCCTGCATCACCAACCATTACATCCCACGCTGCCCTGAGGCCCGCTACACCTGTGGGGAGCCGTTCCATCACAAGCTGCCCTACAATCTGCCTCAGAGGACTGCTCCGCAGCGGCGGCCCCCTTTAGCCGCATTCCACAGGTGGCATCACGAACTTTCCAAATTTCCTATAAATAATCCCCCTTTTCATTGACCGCCCTGGGTCACGGACTGGGCCAGCCACCGTGATATCCCCCATACCGGCATCCATAGGCCCGGTTGCCGAGTACCCCACGGCCCAGGGGGCGCGTCACCTCTCCTCGGCACCAGCACCAGCCTCCCCTCAGCACTAGCAGCAGCCTCCCCTCAGCACCAGCAGCTGCATCCCCTCAGCACCAGCAGTAGCCTCCCCTCAGAACCAGCAGCAGACTCCCCACCAGCCTCCTCTCAGCACCAGCAGCAACCTCCCCTCTCCACCACCAGCCTCCCCTCACCTCCAGCCTCCTCTCACCACCAGCAACAGCCTCCCCTCAGCACCAGCAGCAGCCTCCCCTTAGCACCAGCAGCAGCCTCCCCTCAGCACCAGCATCAGCCTCACCACAAGCCTCCCCTCAGCACCAGCAGCCTCTCCTCTGCATCAGCAGCAGCCTCTCCTCGGTACCAGCAGCAGCCTCTCCTGGACACCAGCACCAGCCTCCCCTCGGCACCAGAACCAACCTCTCCTCGGCACAAGCAGCAGCCTCCCCTTGGAACCAGCACCAGCCTCCCATCGGCACCAGCACCAGCCTCCTCCCAGCACCAGCCTCCCCTCGGCACCAGCACCAGTTTCCCCTTGGCACCAGTAGCAGCCTCCCCTCAGCACCAGCAGCAGCCTCCCCACAAGCCTCCCCTCAGCACCAGCAGCCTCTCCTCAGCACCAGCACCAGCCTCCCCTCAGCACCAGCCTCTCCTCAGCACCAGCAGCCTCTCCTCAGCACCAGCAGCAGCCTCCCTTTGGCACCAGCACCAGCTTCTCCTCAGCACAAGCCTCCCCTCAGCACCAGCACCCTCTCCTCAGCACCAGCAGCAGCCTCCCCTTGGCAACAGCACCAGCCTCCCCTCAGCACCAGCCTCCCCTCAGCACCAGCAGCAGCTTCTCCTCAGCACCAGCAGCAGCCTCCCCTCAGAACCAGCAGCAGCCTCCCCTCACAACCAGAAGCAGCAGCCTCCCCTCATCACCATTAGCAGGCCCCCCCACCACCATCAGCAGGCCCCCATCACTATCAGCAGGCCCCCCCACCACAATCAGCAGGCCCCCGCATCACCAGCAGCAGGCCGTCCATCACCAGCAGCAGGTCCTGCCATCACCTGGCCCCCCACAGCCATCAGCAGGCCCCGCATAACCATCAGCAGGCCCCCTCATCACCATCAGCAGGCCCCTCTGAGCACCGCCAGGCCCCACTCACCACCAAACTCAGCAGCAGCTTCCTCTTCCTGCTACTCACACACTGGCCACCGCCTCCGAGACATGCTGCTCTGCTCAGGAATGAAGATGAGCATTCAGTGTGTCAGGAGATTGGAGTCAGGACCATGATGTACCTGGCCGCTGCTTAAAGGTAAAGCACCCATTTCCGTCTGCCGGGTGCATCGGGCATTTAACTGTTACCCCTGAGGCCCGGTAAGAAGAAGCAAAGAGAGGGGCCCCGGGCTGCCAGCGTGCCTGCCCCTCCTTCTTGCTTCTTTTCACCGGGCCCCATACAGTAGTAAGGGTAGTAATGCCCTGATGGCGGCCCTGGGGTCATGGAGCGGCATTGGAAGAAAACACATTCGCAAGATGACTTCTCTGCATTCAAACAAGCAACACTCGCTTTCAAATCAGCCCTTACCTCTGCTAAACAGGCTTACTTCACAACCCTCGTATCTTCCTTATCCAGGGTCACACTGGGGTGTCTGGGGCCCACAGGGGAAATTGACCCTAGGGGCCCACCCTACTGTCATGGCCAAAAGTATTGAGAATGACACCAAAATTATATTTTCACATGATCTGCTGGCCTCTGGTTTTTATTAGTGTTTGTCTGATGTTTATATCACATACAGAAATATAATTGCAATCATATTATGAGTACCAATAGGTTATATTGACAGTTAGAATGAGTTAATGCAGTAAGTCAATATTTGCAGTGTTGCCCCTTCTTCTTCAAGACCTCTGTAATTCTCCCTGGCATGCTCTCAATCAACTTTTGGACCAAATCCTGACTGCTAGCAGTCCATTCTTGCATAATCAATGCTTGCATTTTGCCAGAATTTGTTGGTTTTTGTTTGTCCACCCGTCTCTTGATGATTGACCACAAGTTCTCAATGGGATTAAGATCTGGGGAGTTTCCAGGCCATGGACTCAAAATCTCTATGTTTTGTTCCATGAGCCATTTAGTTATCACCTTTGCTTTATGGCAAGGTGCTCCATCATGCTGGAAAAGGCATTGTTGGGCGCCAAACTGCTCTTGGACGGTTGGGAGAAGTTGCTCTTGGAGGACATTCTGGTACCATTCTTTATTCATTGCTGTGTTTTTAGGCAAGACTGTGAGTGAGCCGAGTCCCTTGGCTGAGAAGCAACCCCACACATGAATGGTTTCAGGATGCTTTACAGTTGGCATGAGACAAGACTGGTGGTAGCGCTCACCTCTTCTTCTCCGAATAAGCTGTTTTCCAGATGTCCCAAACAATCGAAAAGGGGATTCATCAGAGAAAATGACTTTGCCCCAGTCCTCAGCAGTCCACTCCCTGTACCTTTTGCAGAATATGGAATCTGTTTTAAAGAGCTTTTTTCACAATAAAGAAACCTATTTTTTGAACTATTCATGAAGCTGGTAATCCTTTCTCCTTATGCATTGCAAACCGCACTGATTGAAAGAATGGGGAACTTTTATCCCTGACAGGACACTTTTATCCCCATTTTAAAATGGAGTGGTATGTGGTATGTCTGACCGCAGCTCCATTCATCCTCTTTGGGGGCTTCCAGAAAAAGCCAAGTGCAGCCCCTTAGGGAATAAATGGATTAGTGGTCGAGTCGTACATGCCGTTCCATACTAATGGGGATAAAAGTTGCACATTCTCCAGGTCACAGCAGTCCATAACTTATCTATCCTTTGGCCACGTTCACACGATCAGCATTTGGTCAGTATTTTACATCAGTATTTGTAAGCCAAAACCAGGTGAGGAACAATCAGAGGAAAAGTAAAGTAGAAAGATGTCACCACTTCTGCATTTTTCACCCATTCCTGGTTTTGTCTTACAAATACTGATGTAAAATACTGACCATATGCTGAACGTGTGAACATGGCCTTAGGATAGGTGATTTCTTGTTTTCACCGTAGAACCCCTGTAAGCGCATATTTGCTACTGTGCAATAGCCACAGGACAGGGAGGGGTTAAACATCCAAGTATTTAATCTCCATTGGAAATCATGAATCTTCCCCTTATTGATATCAAAGAGAACAAGTGACCTCCATACACAACACAATCTGTCGGGGTCGTAGCGACATTCCACTCGTCCTCCAGTCACTCCAAATTAAGGCTATGAGCATGGGTCAACCATTCAAAGAATGAGTCAGACAACAAGCTGGTTCAAACTCAGAGCATGCTCAGAAGGCTACTGGCAAGCCACGATCTCAGCAATGTTCTGCCTTTATTTCCGCATGCACAAACTTAAATACACTACATAATGGGGAGGGGAAATGGAGTGTTCGGGGCGGGGTAAGCCATAAATGGAGTGTTCGGGGCGGGGTAAGCCATATATGTCTAGTATCCGGCCACTCCTGATTGGTCCACGTATCCTTAACTCAGTCTCTGGGCAGACAACCGTCAGTTGATGATTCGGTTTCATTTCTCTGAAACAGGTGCTGGCTGATACCGGCGCCATCTTAGCATAAGTTTCGATCTAAGTAACACGTAGCAAGGAAAGCTTATTGTTCTGAGACACAAAATGATGGTTAGTACATAAACAAAGCGTATAAAAGTATAAAAGTAGAGAAAATATATATTCTTTCTTACCCTGACATTCCCCCCTAAACACTAAGCTTTCCCTTGCTTCGGGGCCTTTGAGACTGTCCATGTGTGGGGAGAGGGGAGGTGGATTTCTTCACCCAATCATCTTAGAAGCTGCCCCCTTATGGGACGCCCCCAAACAATTGAGCCCTACCCTAAATGACACATGGAGTTCTCCCAACTGACCCTAAACTAGATCTCTCAATTGGACTCTGTCATGGGGGGTCTGGTCAGGCTTATTTAAAGGAGTGTATTTCTCCATATCTTCCTTACTGGTATCATCATGTAACAGAGATGTGGTTTCTTGATTCAAAAAGGTCCCGGAGGTTGGAACAGCATTGTTTATAGCTTTCCTGTATGAGGGGACTATGCAGCATACCATGTCATTTCTGCGCAATTCACTATGTCACCGTAATCAAATCGATACGTCTGGATTTTTGCGTGAGTATCTACCCAGAATGTGGTAGCTGTCCACCCTGGGACAGACAGTAAGCATATGGAAAGGATATAGAAGAAGGTAGTCATCTTTTATAGGCTCGTTCTGTCTCTCTTGCAGTGGGAAGCGTGAATCCAGGTGCTCTTGCCCTCAAGCTTCAGAGCTGTAGGAGTAGTCAGGATCACAGTGTAGGGGCCCTCAAATCTGGGTTGGAGACAGTCTCTCCGGACAAACTTCTTTACGTACACCAGGTCGCCTGGGGTGAAATCATGTACCGCATCACCTGTGGATTCTGGGAGAGAAGCAGACACTGCAGAGCGGGTGTTAGTCAATTCTTTAGACAGAGCAATCACAAATTTTACTACTCTATCATGTGTTTCAGACAACTCTTGGGGCCTAATTTCTCCTATTTTAGGTGGGGTCCCAAACAAAATTTCATAGGGAGTTAGCCCATGTTTAGCTTGTGGGGTGTGTCTGATATGATACAATACTATAGGGAGTAGGTCGGGCCAGGGGAGGGGATGATCTTGGGTCATTTTCAAGAGCTGGGTCTTGAGTGTGGAATTCATTCTTTCCACTTTGCCTGAACTGGCAGGATGGTATGGAGTGTGGAGGCCCAAATCTGTTCCCAACATGTTCCAAAGTTCTTTGTAGATATTTGCTGTGAAAGCTGGTCCTTGATCCGATTCTATGACTTGGGGAACTCCAAATCTGCAGGCAATTTCAGTGATCAGTTTTTTGGCTGTGACTTTAGCAGTCATGTTGACAACCGGGTAGGCCTCGGGCCAGGCTGAGAACATATCCACGGCTACCAAAACGTACTCATATTTTCCTGCTTTAGGCATTTGGATATGGTCGACTTGTATTCTCTGCCAAGGGTAGTCTGGTTTAGCCAGGTGTTGGAGAGGGACCCGTGCCGTACACGTTGGGTTGCAGGTAGCGCAGACAGAGCAGGATTTTGAGTATGCAGTCACAGTGGAAGAGATTCCGGGTGCAAAGTACAGTTTCTTGATACATGCCAAGGCTTGATTCTTTCCTCTGTGTGTAGGCCCGTGAGCCCATGCTGCCACGGCTGAGTACATGCGCCGGGGCAAGCAAGGTTTTCCGTCCACTTGATAAAGAGCTGAGTCGACCTTTAAATCTTTGCGACCTGCCAGCACGGCTCCCGCCGCTTTCCATTGCTTGACTTCTTCAGTGGGGGTCTTCCTTTGTTCCTCACACAATTTTTCTTCAGGCATCCTGACCCCCCTGGATTCCACTCGTGTCTCCGCTGGACTTGTATGGTCTTCCGCCGGCTGTTCTTTGGCCCTTGCTCTAGTGAGCGCCACAGCTACGGTTTGCAGGGTCTCCCCCATCTCTTCTTCCTTTTCTTGCCACTTTGATGACACATTCTCCACTGTTGCAGTCTTGGCTGCTTGGTCAGCTAGGTGGTTGCCCCTGGCTTCCCTGGAATCTAGTCTTCCATGAGCCTTGACCTTGATAACAGCAACCTGAATGGGTAGTTCCAGGGCCTTCATTAGGGCCTTAATCCATGAGGCATGTTTCACTGGTGTACCTGCAGCTGTGATGAATCCTCTAGACTTCCACAAGAGTCCAAAATCATTGCAAATTCCATGTCCATACCTAGAATCGGTATATATGTTTGCCGTTGTTCCAGCTGCCAGGTGGCAGGCTTCTGTGAGAGCTACAAGTTCAGCTTCTTGTGCAGACATGTATGGTGATAGAGCTTCAGCCTTGAGGACTGTTAGGTCTGTTGTGACAGCATATCCCGTGTGGAACTTCCCTTGAGGGTCTGCGAAACGGGATCCATCAGTCCATAGGTGCAAGGCAGGGTGTGCGAGCGGATGTGCCACCATATTCTCTGGAGCAGAAGTCTCTTCCTGCAAAATTTTTATACAATCATGAGGTTCCACCAATGGACCTTCACCCTGTTCATCTTCCCCCCTAGAAGGTGGAAGCAAAGTGGCAGGGTTGATAGTCAGACATCTGGTAAATGTTATATTGGAGGGCAACAATAGGGAACACTGCAGCCGCAGGTGTCTTTGGTTGGTTAGATGTTTCGGAGATGTTTGTTGCAGAACAGCCGAGAGATCATGGCCAGCCTGTATAACTAGATCATGTCCAAGGACGATATCAGCTGACTTGTCAAGGAGGATGTGAGCAGCGTGGACCGCCTTAAGGCACGTGGGGGCAGTTCGAGCGACAGGGTCCAGGTGGGCTGAGTAGTAGTCTAAAGGCCGATACTTATGATCATAGCGTTGTGCTAGAACTCCAGAGGCATGACCTTCCGATTCAGAGACAAACAGGTGAAATGGCTGAGTATAGTCTGGTAAGCCCAAGGCCGGGGCAGAGACAACAGCCTGTTTAAGGCGGTCAAAACATAGTCTGCGTTGGTGAGAGACACGTGGATCTTCAGCATGAAGCCAGACGGAGCCTTCGTCCTTAAGACAGTCATACAGGGGTTGCATAAGCTTTGAGGCATCCGGGATCCATTGCCTGCAGTAAGTGATGAGGCCAAGGAAAGTCTGCATAGCGGAGTAGGTGGTTGGGAAGGTGATATCCATGATGGCTTGTTTTCTTTCTTCAGTCAGATGTCTAGCACCTTGTGATATACAATGTCCGAGGAAAATGACCTTGGGCAGACACCATTGGACTTTGCCTTTCGAGACCTTACAGTTAGCTGAGTGAAGAAACCAGAGAAGGGATGCTGACATCTCTGGCAAATTTTCTTCAGTGCTGCAGAGTAAAAGATCATCCACATATTGTAGAAGAGTGACCTGAGGGTTATCTTGAACCCATGGCTCCAGAATAGACTTCATAGAATGAATGAATTGGTTAGGAGAGTTCTGGGCTCCTTGTGGGGTCCTGGTCCATGTAAGCTGTGCTCCTTGAAAGGTAATGCAAAAAGAAACCACGAATCTTCATGCAAGGGTATACTGAAGAAGGCGTTGGCCAGATCTAACATCTTAAACAAGGTGGCCGTTGGAGGCACCTGAGACAAGAGGGTGTTTGGGTTGGGTACCACCGGAGTTTCTAAAATGGTAGCTGCATTGACGGCTCTGAGATCCTGAACCAACCGGTATCTTGGAGGCTCTCCCGGAGCGGTTTTCTTCTTTACAGGAAAGAGTGGTGTATTGCATGGAGATACACATCTAACAAGGACTCCTGACTCCAGGAGGGAAGCGATTTGGGTACCCAAGCTTTGTTCTTGTGCCGCTTTGAGGGGGTATTGTGGCAACCGTGGGTACCTGTGTCCAGGCTTGAGGTGTACTTGGACCGGGGGAACCTGCAGGAGGCCAACGTCCTCTGGCCCGCTGGACCACAGAGAGTGAGGGAACTGTGAGGAAGAAATGACAGATGTGGCCGCCCCAGTGTCCACCAGGAACTTCAATGGTTGATGGTCCACCTGTAAAGTGACAGTCCCACAGGCGGCCGTGGGGTGCGTAGCCGGGAAAGTGGACACTGGTTGACCGGGCCGTCATTGGCGTGGGTGAGATGGTTCACGGGAAGGACCATCGTTGTGTGGACCGTCATAAAACGAGCGGTCATGGTACTGTCTGCGGGTTGGACAGTCTCTGAGAATGTGATTAGGGCTACCACATTCCCAACACAGTATGCGTCCTTCAGAATCACGAGATTATCTCTTGTCTCTAGGTGGCCCCCTGTCATTTCTTCTGTCTTGTTTTCTATATGTGGGAGGAGTATCATCACTTGTGCCTTTAACCATTACCCACTTGATTCCATGTTGGTTGCCAGGGGGTGGGTAGCTTTCTTGAGCTTGATATACCATGGCAGGAGCGGCTTTCTTCTTTGGCTTAGTATCCTTTTCCATTTTTAGCATGGCTTTTTGGAAAGCTTTGACAATGTCCACCGCGTCGTTAAAAGAAGAAGAATGGATCTCGGGGCGTACCCTCAGAACCTCATCTCTGAGAGCGTATTGTAGGCCATCTACTAGGGCCTGAACCAACAGGGCGGCCTGCGTCTTGACGTGAGGACTGTATCCGAGATCCTCAAAATGCATGCTGAGTCTTGCAGCATATCTTTCCACAGATTCATCAGGGTCTTGTTGAACATCTTGTACAGACCCAGCTTGATCTGACAAGCGATTCTGAGCCCAGGCTTTTAACTGTTTCATGTATTCTAGGCCGGATTCATACGTACTAAGGGATCCTGCTTTTGTGGAATCCATGGCCTTTTGAAAGCTCTCCGTTTTCGGCTAAGTGAGCCTGGCATTCTGCAGCCAGAGTGGAACCAGCAGCAAGGGCAATTTTACGAGCCAATCCTCCAGCATGGCTCATACGGGTATTTGCAGGGTTGACTATGGCCCCTACCCGATGTGTAAGGATGTCACCATAGCCTATTGACAGAGTGACAGGGCGTCCTGATGGGTCTACTAGATTCCGGGAGCGGCAGGGGTCCCAGACTTCTGAGGGGCTGGGGGGTGGTGCTCTTTCAGCAGTTGCTTGGAGCAAGGGCCGGAGTATGGGTAATGAATGTGGGGTGGAGGATGCCATAGGAGACGTATGGGGTAAAGGGGGGGGGCGCTGGAGTATCTTGAGCCCATCCCTCATCTGGCTCCGTATCGTCTTGAGTAACAGTATGTTGGCGGAGGGAGAGCAGTCTGGCCTGAAATTCTGGGGAGTTGAGGAGGATATCCCCAGGGTTATGGGCGACCCCCATGGGGAACAGAGGGAGCGCCTCAGCATCGTGGACTGGAGCAGAGGGTATCACATTAGTTTCAGATGGGTGCTCTGGGACTGCGGGCTTTTCCACCCGTGCTGGCGGCTGGTAATAAGCACCGGACGGATCTAGTAGTGGATATAGGCCGGATTGGGGCTTCCCGGGCCTCCCACAACAAGTAAAAGGTGTAGTAAGATGGCCGTTGGAGGGAGGAGTTGGAGTGGGGGTGGGATTGTTCTTGAGGGCAGGCTGGGCATCGTGCCATGGGCGGCCCGCCCCACAGATACAGCAGAACTTCTCCCAGGGCGGGTTCTGCTCTCAGCACATACGACACGTCCATCCTTCCGATGATTTGGCGTCGGCACCATTATAGGGTGGTGGCTGAGGGCTCGGTGTAGTGACAGGCATCAACGGGGTTACGGCCAATTTAGGGTCACATAACAAATCACATTCTGCAGCTTTCATGTATCCGAACAAAGGCTCGGCATTCTCTGTTCCCCCCTGCACCATCTACTCTAAGATGTGTCTGAGCCTGGTGCAGGTGTCCTTCATCACTCAACTTCCCTTATTTTGTATAACGCATTCCTTTTACACTGAAGGCTGAAGTCTGCCCGTACTGGGTAGTCTTATCATTTAATACAGATTCCTAACATTCTTAACAGCCTCCTTGCTTTCCCGTGACTCTAGTAGCTGGATAACTCCCACAGCACCATCCGGCAACTTGCCAGGTCTTTCAGATTTAAACATACGCAACATTTTCTTATAGAATGCAATGATCTGTCGCGACTCAGATCACTGATGCAGTCCACAGGTCGCCACCGGGCAGTGTAGAGCACACCTCAATACACTGGTGAGATAGAGAGACACCTCAATCTATCTCCTTTCCTAACCTTGAATGGCGACTTTACAGTGCGACTCACCACGGCACCCTGATTACAGGTCACCACCCGTCAGTGTAGAGCACTCCTCAATACACTGGTGAGATAGAGAGACACCTCAATCTATCTCCTTTCCTAACCTTGACTTTACAGCAGTCTCTGTGGTAGACGAAGAGCACTCCTCAATTCGTCACAGATTCTTTCTTCCTTACACTACAATCTAGGGATGGCTTGGAATCGACTATCAGTAACGGGAGGCAGCTATCTAAGAAAAGTACAGTGACCGGGGGAGGAGGAGGTGGTGTGCACACGAGCACGCGTAGGCATGCGACGTCACTCGGTCTCACAGTTGCTGGTTCGGGACGTGGCGCGGGACGCCTGAGGTCTCACCACTCGACCGGTCACCCACCCAGATCCAAACTGATAATCCCACAGGAACCGCTGCGGCTGACACACAGGCAAGTGAAACATATAAAATATATCTCAACTTACCGTGTTCAATGGAGGTTGATCAGGCCTCAAATTCAGCCGCCGCGGTCACCACCAGGGAAGTCAGCAATACGGGTCCGAGAGGGCGGCGTACCGCTAGCCACGCCCCACGTTGGGCGCCATTTGTCGGGGTCGTAGCGACATTCCACTCGTCCTCCAGTCACTCCAAATTAAGGCTATGAGCATGGGTCAACCATTCAAAGAATGAGTCAGACAACAAGCTGGTTCAAACTCAGAGCATGCTCAGAAGGCTACTGGCAAGCCACGATCTCAGCAATGTTCTGCCTTTATTTCCGCATGCACAAACTTAAATACACTACATAATGGGGAAGGGAAATGGAGTGTTCGGGCGGGGTAAGCCATAAATGGAGTGTTCGGGGCGGGGTAAGCCATATATGTCTAGTATCCGGCCACTCCTGATTGGTCCACGTCTCCTTAACTCAGTCTCTGGGCAGACAACCGTCAGTTGATGATTCGGTTTCATTTCTCTGAAACAGGTGCTGGCTGATACCGGCGCCATCTTAGCATAAGTTTCGATCTAACACGTAGCAAGGAAAGCTTATTGTTCTGAGACACAAAATGATGGTTAGTACATAAACAAAGCGTATAAAAGTATAAAAGTAGAGAAAATATATATTCTTTCTTACCCTGACAAATCCACTATACCAAGACCAATACCACCACATACAAGAGATAAATACCGCCACACCATGACCAGACCACATATTGACCAAATACCACATACAGGCAATTAATACAGTCACACCATGACCAGACCACATATTACCTCCACATAGTGACTGAATAATACTGTCACACCATGACCAGAGCATGTATTACCACCACATAGTGACCAAATAATACCACATACTGTACAAGGAACAAATACCTCCACACCATGACCAGATCATATATTACCACCTCAGTGACCGAATAATACAATACTGATCATTAATAAAAAACACAATACTAATAACATTAATATTACCACTGGTGACATAATACACAGGAGCTCTGTATATAGTGTCGGTGTACAGGTAATACAGTGATCACCAGAGACATTACAGCATATACAGAGTACCTATATATGCTGTAATACAGAAATATACAGGTAATACAGTGACCACCTCCATACAGAATTATGGGCCTCATGTAATGCTGCTCCATACAGTATATTGGCCCAATGTAATGCTGCTCCATACAGTATATTTTCCCCATATGATGCTGCTCTATACAGTATATTGGCCCCATGTAATGCTGCTCCATACTGTATATTGGTGCCATATGATGCTGCTCCATACAGTGTATTGGCCCCATATGATGCTGCTCCATACAGTATATTGGCCCCATGTCATGCTGCTCCATACAGTATATTGGCCCCATGTCATGCTGCTCCATACAGTATATTGGCCCCATGTCATGCTGATCCAAACAGTATATTGGCCCCATGTAATGCTTCTCCATACAGTATATTGGCCCCATGTAATGCTGCTCCATACAGTATATTGGCCCCATGTAATGCTGCTCCATACAGTATATTGGCCCCATGTAATGCTGCTCAATACAGTATATTGGCCCCATGTCATGCTGCTCCATACAGTGTATTGGCCCCCATGATGCTGCTCCATACATTGTATCGGCCCCCATGATGCTGCTCCATACAGTTTGTGGGCCCCCATGATGCTGCTCCATACAGTATGTGGGCCCCCATGATGCTGTTCCATACAGTATACTGGCCCACATGATGCTGCTCCATACAGTATATGGGCCTCCATGATGCTGCTCCATTCAGTATATGGGCCCCATGATGCTGCTCTATACAATATATTGGTCCACCATGATGCTGCTCCATACAGTATTTGGCCCCCATGATGCTGCTCCATTCAATATATGGGCCCCCATGATGCTGCTCCTTACATTATATGGGCCCCCATGATGCTGGTCCATACAGTATATGGGCCCCCATGATGCTGCTCCATACAGTATATGGGCCTCCATGATGCTGCTCCATACAGTATATGGGCCTCCATGCTGCTGCTTCATACAGTATATGGGCCCACATGATGCTGCTCCATACAGTATATGGGCCCCCATGATGCTGCATACATAAAAAAAATCAAATACCTCTCCCGTTCCCTGCAGGTTTGGTGTACTCAGCACGTCGTCTTCTGACTCTGCAGTGCTCAGAGCAGAGTGCGGTAGTGACGTCACCTCGCCCTCTGCCCTGAGATGTCAGAATCAGAAGACGCTAACATCACTGGAGCTGCAGGGAACGAGGAGGAGAGGTAAGTATTTGAGGAGGAGAGGTGGGGGCGGGGGCGGGGCCCTCCCTCGGGGGCGGGGCCCTCCCTCCCGAAGGGGGCGCTCCCCCTCTCCGAAGGGGGGCTCTCCCTCCCCCGACTCATAGGCCCAGTAGTGTGCCGGTGTCCCTCAACCCCGGGGCCCCAACACTTACTTGGGTGCGCCGAGTGGCGGTGACGCCGGCCATGGTCATCACGGCGGGTCAGGTCTGCATGCGCGTTCTCCTGCCTCCCCCACTTTTAAAAGGCCCATGTCCTTACAAAAAAAGTTTTTTTTCCCCCTCCTTCTGTGGGGCCCACCGGGCATTTCACCGGCATCCCGCCAGGCCAGTCCGACCCTGTCCTTATTTTTCAAGTCCAAACAGTTATTTAATACTTTTAACTCCTTCCTCTGCCCACCACTGCCCCCTCCAACCACCTCATCTCTGCCGAGGACTTTGCCACACACTTCAAAAATAAGTTAGACCAAACAAGGCAAGTTTTTTTGTCGACCACCACCACCCCTTTGTATATCAGACTCATGCCCTTCCCACATAACCTCCCTCTCCAACATCACTGAAGGAGAGCTTACTCGCCTCCTCTCCAAATCACACCTCACCACTTGTACAGTGGACCCTATCCCATCCCACCTCCTCCCCAACCTCACCACCATACTTATCACATCCCTAACCCATCTCAACAACCCATCACTAACTTCTGGTGCCTTCCTTTCTGCTTTCAAACATGTCACAACCACGCCTATCCTTAAAAAGCCATCCCTCGACTCGTCTGCTTTGTCAAGCTATCGTCCCATATCGCTGTTCCCATTTGCTTCCAAACCCCTTGAGTAGCATGTCTGATGCTCCCCCAGGGCCGTGGGGTACTTGGCAGCCGGGCCTATGGATGCCGGTGGGGGATGTCACGATGGCTGGCCCGGTCCATGACCCAGGGCGGTCAATAAAGAAGGGAATTATATACAGGGGATTATAAGAGTTTGTGATGCCACCTGTGGATTGCAGCTGAAGGGAGCCGCTGCTGCGAAGCAGTCCTCTGGAGCCGGTGTTACGGCAGCAGGGATGGTGTGGCTCTCCACAGGTAGAGCAAGCTCCAGGGCAGTGTGGGGGTAGATGGTGGATGCTGGTGAGAGACAGCAGGACGGTCCCGGAGGAAAGACTGACACTCACACTGGGGTAAGCTTCAGTACCTTTACTGGTGATGGTGCAGGCACGGTCCAGGGTGCTCCGGATGAACGGCGCACTTTTGGACTCTCCCCAGTGAGCGGGTATAGGGCCTCCTGATCCGTGACTTTGTTCCTAAGCTTCTGACCTGACTGGAGCTAGGCCTAGCGTGGTTACTGTCTCTCTCTGTCCTTTGCTCCTGCTGACCTGGTGGTAGGGCCTTCTCCTGGAGATCACTCTCCCTGGTCGCTGGGGCCTCCGTGACTCCTAGCCCTGGTACTGTAGTCAGCATTTGGGAAACCTGGGACCTGTAGTCCTCCAGGGATTCTGGTGGTCCCTACTGGGTATAAAGGGACCCCGTAGGCGTGGACCCGGTGTCCGGTATATATCTCGGGATGAGCCTGGTATGCTCCTCTGCCCCCTTGCTACTTCTTCATTTTCCTCTCGCCTTCGGCCACACTCAGGGCCCTCACTAGGCCTTTACTCGTGCTGTAGGCCTTGGCTCGCCTAAGCACAGCAGCAGCGTGCCGCCTCTTTGTTGCTCTCTGAGCGGCAGCACGCTCTCTCTCTCACTGAGAGACTAACTGGACTGCCTGGCTCCACCTTCCCCATATATATCTGTCCCTAACGGGCTCCCTCTGCTGGTGTGAGGTGGAAGGGTGGAGGTGTGTGAATGTAGTGAGGGCCTCTTGTGGAGAAGTCCATCCATGCACCCTTCTGGGTTCTGTGGCACCAGTGCATAGCAGGGCGCCACATGTCCTTCCTCCTACCTGTCATCTAACTTTTTCTTTGACAACCTACAATCTTGTTTCTGTCCCCATCATTCCACTGAAACTGCCCTGACCAATATTACTAATGACCTACTTACAGCCAAAGCTAACAGTCAATTCTCTATACTCCTCCTTCTAGACCTGTCCTCCACCTTTGACACAGTTGACCACTGCCCCTCCTACTACAGATCCTCTCTTCCTTTGGCATCAAAGACCTTGCCCTATCCTGGATCTCCTCATACCTTTGCAACCGCACATTCAGCGTCTCCCACTCCCACACTACCTCTTCTTCCCGCACTTTCTCTGTTGGAGTCCCTCAAGGCTCTGTCCTAGGACCCCTACTCTTCTCCATCTATACCCTTTGCGTGGGACAACTCAAAGTCCCATGGCTTACAGTATCACCTATACGCTGATGACACTCAGATCTACCTCTGTTTCCAAGACATCACCTATCTGCTGTCCAGAAATTCAGAGTGTCTATCAGCCATATCCTCCTTCTTCTCCTCTTGCTTCCTCAAGCTCAATGTGGACAAAACTGAACTCATCATCTTTCCTACATCTCATGTATCTTCCCTGCCTGACCTATCTATCACAATAAGAGATTACCGGAGGCGCTCCTGTGGATAATGATAGAGACTCCACTGTAGGTGCAGTCGAAACATTCCAAAAGGGTCGCAGGTGACAGCTCAAAAGCACATAGGTACAAGTTATAAAATTTTATTTTGGATTAAAAACCACTCAAGGGATGAGTGGTTAGCATTAGTGTTGAGCAAACATGCTCGACACTGCTCGGTACTCGCCCGAGCATCACGCTACTCAGGATGTTCGGCGAGCACCGAGCATTTCCGGGTTACTTGGGCGGGAGCTCGGGTCTCCGCCCTGCATGTTTGGCGCTCTTTACAGAGCCAATGAACATGAAGGGATTGCCAGCCAGTCACTATAATGCCGCAGCCATGTTGTTTGTGGGCATTACAGTGATTGGCTGGCCGCACAGCGTCACCTCGAGTATTTAAAACCGGGCGCCGCAATCTTGGACACAGTCGCTCCGGATCAGACAGTGTAGGGACAGCGCTGCTGATTTAGGGAGAGATATATCCTGCAAAATAGTTAGTGTAGGGTCTGTAAAGGCTGCCAGATCAAACAAACAGTCCTTCTCAGGACTAATATCCATCCCAGGTATATCAGGCAGGCAGGCAGGCAGGTTGTATAGGAGACGCAGTGGTTATACCAGCAAACGCTGCATTACAGTCCTGTGTGCTGCTCCTGTTGCTGAAATTGCAAGACTTTAGTGTTGAGCCACCCCCGTAGTGTTCGAGTTCGGTTCGGTTCGTCGAACACCCGTGTGTTCGCCGAACTGTTCGTCGAACTGTTCGTCGAACACCTTCGAACACCGTTAAAACCAATGGCAGGCAAACAAAAACACATAGAAACACATAGAAAACACCTTCAAAGGTGTCCAAAAGCTGACAAACTGCTCAGAAGACATAACTAACACATGGAAAAGTGACAAGTACATATAGTCATGCGAAAAGAAAAGAGGTGGAGGAGTAAAAGGAGGGGGAGACACAGATATAGGCATGTCATGCCCTTCTAAAATCCAAAAAGTGAGAAGCCGACACGGCCAGTCCGCTCCTGCCCGTGCCACCTCCGTGTCGCCGGGTTTGTGCCAGAGCCGCGGTGAACCCTGATGGCCAGCCCCCCTCTCCCAATACTGGTGCCTGTCCGCTGGTGGGTCGAGCGAGCCCCCCTGTGGTGGAGGCAGCTCTAAGCTTTTTAATTTAAATTGTCTCTCTAATTTGAATGAATACACTTTAAATCCATTTACAAGGATCTATTGGAGGGCAAGTCTCATGCCAGCAGCCACGTAATTCCAGCTCCAGTAGCGTCCACTAAAGCTGCTGCAGTTAAAAAGCTTTTATAAGGATCGAGCTCGGCTGTCCACCGCAAGGCATCCTACTGCCAGTCCCAGCCCCTATGCCTTGGGGTGCCTCCTGATGCTCTTCACTAAGTATCCCATGGTCCCGAAGCATTTCCTTTGAAAAAATTAAGTGTCTAAACTACAGGTGGTGCAGCTTGCTTAACAGCCGGGATAAACCGCTGACTAGCAGACACTGCTACTAGGCACAAAGTATTTCCTGGGCTAGATGCAGTTAAAAATTTGTAATTAGATACTCTCGTTGGATGCTGAGAAAGCATTCCATAGAGTCTCCTGGCACGCCATATATGATTCTCTTAAAAAGCTTGGGGTAGGGGTCTAGGGGACCCTTTTATAGCCAAAATCACGGCCCTGTATCACAATACGTCACCTAGGCTGAAGATAAATGGAACTGTAGCACCCTGAGGGCTCGGTTGCTACAGACGTATTGCACCTCACCCAGAGGTGTGATATCTCACTCTCAGGTAAGGATGGAGTGTGAATCAGGACCCGACACCTGCATGCATTACACCACATTGCCGTGGGGCAGGGCGACCAATATGCCCCTGAGATGGGCACGACAGTCCCTGTCCCTGGCTGGAGTGGGGGGAGGGAACACTGAGGAAGGGGAACCCTGTAGTGCAGGAGCAGGGAGGAAGCAGTTCCTGGGTGCATTGAGAAGGGAGTATAAAAGGTGGGCACCATCTTAGTTCAGTGCAGAGAAGTCTGAGCAGAAGTGGCAGGGAGCAGGGGCTCTGCATGAGCTCTGCTCCGGAGGCGGGCCTAGTAACAGAGGCCCAGGCCTGGAAGAGGGAGAAGGAAGGAAGAGGAGCGGAGAAGGCTCCAGGAACGAGGAATGAAGGGATCCCAGGGGTGAGGACGGGCGAGTCGCCACCGCACGCCCGAATCCACCTGCGTGGAGGGGTCAGGCCAAAGGGGGAGACCGGTCCCCGAACTAGTGGAGGCAGGAAACGACCCTCAGCTAGAAACCGGAGGCTCTGACATTTTATGTGGCGCAGCCCCTCGCTACACCCGCTAGGAAAGCACCACATAGGGTCAGGGAAACTGGCGCCAAGTTTACCAAGAGGAGGCCCGAGGCAGCCGGACAGAAGTGTTGGTAAGAAAGGCCAGACAAAGGACACACAAAGGGGGTCCTGTGAAGTGCTCCAAAGTTATCTGGGAGTTGTCTGAGCCCCTCACCTGGTGAGCACAGTACGACGTGGGCAGCCGTTACCTGCAGAAGTGGTCTGGATAATTAGAACTGTGAGTAAAGGCCCTGGACTGCATCACTGACTCCGTGTCGTTACTGCTGCTGCCCTGCACCATCACCCCCATCCTCTGCATACACTGCCCTAAGGCTATACTCCTCCCGTGGGGAGTTATGCTACGCTCTGCTGCACCCACAACACCAGCCTCAGCGGTCTGCCCTGTAGCGGCGGTTCACTCTGACCGCAATCCACGGGTGGCGTAGTCGGACATTTAAACATCAAAACCACATAAATAGTTCCGCCACTGGTTTGACCGCCCTGAGCCACGGAACCGGGTCGCCGCCACGAAGACTACAACCACCAGCATCCACCAAAAAGGATCCGGCTCCGGGTGTCCCAAGGCCCAGGGGGTGCGTCAGAACATTTTCATCACCTTTCACAATCACCAATGGGACAAGGCAGGGATGTCCTCTGTCCCCTCTCTTATACATCCTAGTGACGGAGCACCTGCTCTCATCAATTCGCCATAACCCCAATATTAGGTGGATTGAGGTGGGAGGCACCGAGTACAAGTGCTCTCTATTTGCTGATGATGTCCTAGTATATATCACTCAATCACATATATCCATCCATGCTGTTATGGCTGAAATAGATCACTTTGTTACATGGTAAAATTTTAAAATCAATGCAGCGAAGTCTGAGGCCCTCGATGTCTCCCTCCCCAAATCCATATAGGATTCCATCCAGTCCAACTTTCCCTTTGCCTGGCCCTCACAGGGTATCAAATACTTAGGAATTTCTATTCATAGAGACCTCTCCCATCTATGTTATCTTAATTTTGGGCCCTTTATTGAACAATTCCATACAGACCACGGCTGGCAAGTTAGAACTGTAAGATTCACTACGTGAACCACTGGTGTTTTGTGGAAAAGCACATGTACACTGCGTTCCAAATTATTATGCAAAAAGTGGTTAGGAGTGATAAGGGAAGAATATGTTTGCTTGTCAGTTAAACTCATTGATGGTGATGTGTGTCAGGGCTCTTTATATCACTGTAAGCAATTGCAGACACCTGTGCTAATTAGTTTGGCAGGTGTGTCCAATGAAAGGCAAGACTACTTAAGAAGGCTCTCTCACATTATTAAGCAGCCTACATTTTCTGCCAAAATGGGAAAGAAAAAGGATGTGTCGGCTGCTGAGAAGCAACAAATTGTGGAGTGTTTAGGTCAAGGCATGACTACAATCAACATTGTGCGATGATCAGGATGAAGTGTCTTGGCAATCAAGAAGTATGTAGCTGATTCACAGTACACACGTGTGCGTGCTGATAAGGGCAAATTGAGGACTCTTTCCTACAGGCAATTACGTCAGGTTGAAAGAGCAGCGGCAAAAAAGCCTTGTCATAGCAGCAGACAAGTTTTTGAAGCTGCTTGTGCCTCCAACGTCCCCCGAACAACAAGATGCAGGGTCCTTCAGAGGTTTGCAGCTGTGCATACGCCATCCTGTCGACCTCCTCTATCCACTTCACACAAGCAGAAACGGCTCCAGTGGGCCAAACATTACATGAAGACTGATTTCAAAACTGTTTTGTTCACGGATGAGTGCCGTGCAGCGCTCGATGGTCCAGATGGATGGAGTGGAGGATGGCTGGTTGATGGACACCCCACGCAAACACGGCTACAGCGCCAACAAGGAGGAGGTGGAGTAATGTTTTGGGCTGGAATCATGGGGAGAGAGATTGTCGGCCCCTTTAGGATCCCTGAAGGCGCTAAAGATGAACTCCATAATGTATGTGGATTTTCTCAAACAGCACTTCCTGCCATGGTTCAAGAAGAAGAACCGTGTATTTCACAGCAAGATCATTTTTCTGCATGATAATGCACCATCTCATGCTGCACATAAAACATCTGCATCTCTGGCTGATATGGGCATAAAAGGGGACAAACTTATGGTGTGACCCCCATGCTCCCCTGACCTGTACCCCATTCAGAACCTTTGGAGCATCATTAAAAGGAGTGTCTATGATGGCGGGAGGCAGTTCACATCTAAGCAACAGCTCTGGGAGGGTATTCTGTCCTCATGCAAAACAATTGAAGCAGAAACCATCCAAAACCTGACAAATTCAATGGACGAGAGAGTTCAGAAGCTCCTTTCGAACAAGGGGTCCTATGTGAAAATGTAACATCACCTAGAATAAAGTTTTGAGTTGAAAACTGTTTGATTTCAGTTTCTAACAACCTGCTAATGCTTATAATTTCAAAAATGACCATTTTTTTGGTCTTTATTAAAATGAAAAGGTTGATCGAAAAGTTTGGGGGATCTAAGAGTGTGGCAACCCAGTAGTCATGATTACTTCGAATTCTGACAATATGAGGGTCATGCTGCAGGTAGTGCAGCAAGAAGGCACTTATGTGTCTTGCGCATCTCGGAGCCCCAAAATTATTTTCCGGGCTAGATGCAGCTAAAAATTATTATTAATTTTAAATCTGGTGAAGCTTTAGTATAGATGGCCTAATAGGATCAGTGCTGCACACTGCTACAAAGCCCAAATTATTTTCCAGTCAAGATACAGATAAACATGATTAGTAATTTGAAAGCTTAAAACGGTTGGTAGGGTGATTTTAAACAATCATCAAGCTTTTACTCTCCCCAGGATGACACAGGGGTAGAAAAGTCGTTTCGGATCCATGATTTGTTCATCTTTATGAACGTGAGTCTGTCTACATTATCAGTGGAGAGCCGCGTGCGCTTATCTGTCAGCACACCACCAGCAGCGCTGAACACACGTTCAGACAGAACGCTGGCTGCGGGGCATGACAAGATCTCCAAGGCGTAAGTGGCTAGCTCCGGCCATTTATCCAGATTGGAAGCCCAAAAAGAGCAAGGGTCCAGTGACACAGTCGTGGCTTCAATGTTTACTTGGAGATACTCCTGTACCATCGTCTCTAGGCGTTGACTATGTGTCAGACTTCTTGTCTCCTGTGGCCTTGCAAAGGATGGGCTAAAAAAGTGGTGAAATGATTCCGCAAAATTGATGTTACCAGCAGATACTGTGGTTCTGTTACGGTTTGAGTGCTGAACACTTGACGGTCCCACGGTTGGCAAGTTGGAACTGTGAGATTCACTACGTGCACCACTGGTATTTTGTGGAAAAGCACATGTAAGATTCTGCAACAGTCTCTGCTGATACTCCTGCATGCGTGCATCCCTTTCTATGGCAGGAATAATTTCTGCAAATTTACTTTTGTACCGGGGATCTAACAGTGTGGCAACCCAGTAGTCAGGATTATTTCTAATTCTCACAATTCGAGGGTCATGTTGCAGGTAGTGCAGCAAGAAGGCACTCATGTGTGTTGCGCATCCAGGAGCACCAAGTCCCTGTTGTGTTGGTGGCGAGGTAACAATCATGCTTCCTTCCTCTGTCCTCTCCCCCCAACCTCGCACAACAGAAATGTGATCAAGGTCTCCCTCATCTGATGAGTCTTCCATCAGTTCGTCCTCCACTTCTTCCTGGGTTCCTGCACCTTCCTCACTAGTTTGGCTGCTACCATGCGCCCTGGTAAAACCATCTCCCCCACCCTCACATGCCTGCCGCCTTGGTGCTGCCGACCGTCTGGACCTTGCAGATGTTAGCCCTTCCGCATACAACTCCTCCTCCACTACTTCCTCCACCTCCTCTTGTGCCACCACCTGACTCCGAATTCTGTTTAACATGTGCTCCAGCATGTAAATCACCGGAATAGTCATGCTGATAATGGCATAGTCAGCACTAAACATCTTCGTCGCCATTTCAAAACTGTGCAGAAGGGTGCATAGGTCCCTGATCTGAGACCACTCCTCCAGCGTGATTTGCCGCACCTCTGAATCTCGTTGGCCCAGGCTATACGTCAGAACGTATTGCACCAGGGCTTGTCGGTGCTGCCACAGTCGCTGCAACATGTGCAGAGTTGAATTCCACCGGGTAGGCACATCGCATTTTAGCCGGTGAAGTGGCAGGCCCAACGACTTCTGTAGAGATGTAAGTCACTGAGCTGCGGGATGCGAACGGCGGAAGTGAGCACACAGCGACCGTGCCCTCTGCAGAAGGCCATCTAGTCTGGGATAGTGGGCTAAAAATTGCTGGACAACCAGGTTCAACACGTGAGCCATACAAGGCACGTGTGTGACATTGCCCCGGCGAAGGGCCGCACCCAGGTTTGCAGCATTGTCGCACACGGCCTTCCCTGGTTTCAGGTCCAGTGGAGACAACCATTCATGAAATTGGTTCTCCAGAGCTGACCACAACTCCTCAGCTGTGTGACTCACATTTCCCAGACATTTCAATGTAAAAACCGCCTGATGACGTTGAGCCCTACTGCCAGCATAGTAAGGAGGTGTGCAGGATTCCTTCTGCGCAGTTAGAAAGCTTGTGGCATGACCAGACAGGCTTTGGGTGCAGGTGGAAGACCGAGAGGAGGTTGAGGAGGCAGAAGCAGTGGAGGAACTTTGAGATAAAGAGGATTGACGCACAACTCGTGGGGACGGCAAGACTTGGACAGCAGCCCCTTGTCCTGCTGTCACCATAGTTACCCAGTGCCCAGTCAGCGACATGTAACGCCCCTGTCCATGCCTACTCGTCCAAGTGTCTGTGTTGAAATGCACCCTGTCACACACAGAGTTTCTCAAAGAAGCGGTGATGTTGTGTGCGACATGCTGGTGGAGCGCAGGCACACCTTTCTTTGAGAAGTAGTGCCGACTGGGCATCTGGTACTGGGGCACTGCGACGGACATAAGGTCTCGAAAATCCTCTGTGTCCACCAGGCGGAAAGGCAGCATTTCTGTAGCCAAGAGCTTGCAGATGGTGAAATTCAACCTCTTAGCTTTCTCATGGCTAGGAGGAAATGGTCTTTTACTTGTCCACATCTGAGGGACTGAGGGCTGGCTATTGTGCTTAGACGGGGTTGATAAGGGTGTCCCCGGCAAACTGCCAGTCTGTGAGGAAGATGCAGGCGGACATGTTAGGTTGCCTTGATCCAAAGGTGGTGCTATCGATGTCGGACAGCGCTCAACACCAGCTGGTGTTACCACCTCCAAAGAAAATGATGACCTGCCAATCACGCTGGCTGTTGCGGGTAAAGAGGTGGCAGGTCTGCGCCCCAAAACAGGTGTGACTGCTGTCCCCCCAGTCACAGAGGATGAAGAGGCCGCGGATGCACAAGATATGGCAGACGGTGGTTGGCCCGGCCAGCTAGGCCGCATTGTAGCACACTGAGCTTCCCACTGCAACTTATGCTTCATGTCCATGTGCCGGTTCATGCATGAAGTACTCAAACTATGTATTTTTTGGCCTCTACTTAGCTTTTGCTGACAAATGTTACAGATAACACGAGTTGGGTCATCTTTATCGATCTGAAAAAATGCCCAGGCTATGCAAGGCTTAGCACCCATGCGACCTGAAGAGCCACCACGACTTGTGGTGAGAGGCAGAGTTGTGTTTGAGGATGCAGTTGTTGACGTGCTTCCAGTACTACATCTCTGTCCAGGAAGGCGCAACCTGACCTCGTCGTCACTAGCATCTTCCTCCACCTCCTCTGATGACCTCATCTCTTGGCTGACTGTGGGTTGACAGTAAGTGGGATCTCCAACCTCATCATCATCACCCTGTGCGTTATCACACCCGTCGTCCTCAGAGCCAACCTGTTCCTGCCCTGACAAAAAACTAAAGTTGTCGCTCCAATCAGGTATTTGAGTCTTATCATCGTCTTCCTCATTGTCTCCACCAACAGGAGTTACAGTTTGGGAATGAGGGTCTACATTATGGTCAGAACCTTCTGCGTCTGGTCCTGGATCCGACTCATAAAGATTCTGGGCATCAGTGCAGATCATTTCCTCGTCTGGATTCACAGAAGCGCTGGAGTCGACCTCTGATTCCCAGGCTATAGTATGAGTAAACAGCTCTGCAGACTCAACCATCTGTTCTACCTCATACTCAGACGGGCAGCTGGAGATTTGGGAGCTGTGAGGAAGCAAGTGCGATTGGGGTGACACCTTTGAGGACTGGAGTATTTGTGATGTTGAAGTTGATGTGGAGGAGAGCCCACTTAAAGGAGCACTTGATATCCGTTGAAGCACCTGCTGTTTTTGTGCCTCATCTGGAATTTGTAGCGATTGGCGTGGCCGTAAGAAAGGGATCTTATCACATTGTCCGCTAAAAGAAGTAGACATTTTAGTTTGGCTGGAAGATGGTCTTTCTTCTGCAGATGTTACTGTTGCTTTAACACCTACCCCACGGACACAACCTTTTTTCCCCTTCCCAACACGCCTATTCCCCTTTCCACCAGCAGCAGGCCTTTTTCCACTCATTTTGGAGGTTAACTAATTCACAACTCTGGAGTTGTTTGCACAAAAAATCAATGGATGGTAACCGAGCAGAGCTGAGTGGCCAAACTGTGGTATTAGGCCAAAACTATTGGCTGGGTTAGATGCAGAAAAAAATTATATTCAATTTGCAACCTGATGGAGGTCAGTATAGATGGACTAATACAACAAGTCCCACACACAGCTAGAAGCCCAAATATTTTTTCAGAGGTACTGTAGATGCAGATAAAAATTATTTTTAATTTGCAACCTGATGGAGGTCAGTATAGATGGACTAATAGAGAAAGTCCGACACACTGCTAGAAGGCCAAATATTTTTTCAGAGCTAGATGCAGAAAAAAATTATATTCAGTTTTCAACCTGATGGAGGTCTGTATAGATGGATTAATAGAACAAGACCCACACACAGCTAGAAGCCCAATATTTTTTCAGAGGTAGATGCAGAAAAAAATATATTCAGTTTGCAACCTGATGGAGGTCAGTATAGATGGACTAATACAACAAGTCCCACACACAGCTAGAAGCCCAAATATTTTTTCAGAGGTACTGTAGATGCAGATAAAAATTATTTTTAATTTGCAACCTGATGGAGGTCAGTATAGATGGACTAATAGAGAAAGTCCGACACACTGCTAGAAGGCCAAATATTTTTTCAGAGCTAGATGCAGAAAAAAATTATATTCAGTTTGCAACCTGATGGAGGTCTGTATAGATGGATTAATAGAACAAGACCCACACACAGCTAGAAGCCCAATATTTTTTCAGAGGTAGATGCAGAAAAAAATATATTCGGTTTGCAACCTGATGGAGGTCAGTATAGATGGACTAATACAACAAGTCCCACACACAGCTAGAAGCCCAATATTTTTTCAGAGGTAGATGCAGAAAAAAATATATTCAGTTTGCAACCTGATGGAGGTCAGTATAGATGGACTAATACAACAAGTCCCACACACAGCTAGAAGCCCAAATATTTTTTCAGAGGTACTGTAGATGCAGATAAAAATTATTTTTAATTTGCAACCTGATGGAGGTCAGTATAGATGGACTAATAGAGAAAGTCCGACACACTGCTAGAAGGCCAAATATTTTTTCAGAGCTAGATGCAGAAAAAAATTATATTCAGTTTGCAACCTGATGGAGGTCAGTATAGATGGACTAATAGAATGATGCTATGCCCAAAAGATTTTACTTCACTAGGTGCAGTAAAAAAATTGGTATTCTATACACAGGTGGTATATCTTGCAACACAGATAGGCTACTCCACTGACTAACACACTCTGCAATAGGCCAAAAATGATTAGCTTTGCTAGATTCAGCCAAATGCTGTGAAAAAAACTTGCACAGCACTGGCACAGACCTGCCTGGCAAAAACTGATAGGAACTGATGTAACCTAGTCCTGAAAAGGGCTCCAATTACAATTAGTCTTTACTCCCACAACCTATCTATTTAAGAGCACAGACCTCCCTGATAAAAGTCGTAGGAAATGCTGTAACCTAGTCCTTAAAAGGACTGCAATCACAACTATTCCCTACTCCCAAGCTATCTGTATATTTGTGCGAAAATTGGCTTGAAATTAACAAGGTATAGCGCACACAGCAACAGCGGTGCCGTCTAACACGCAGCTGCAGCAGTGAGAAAATGGTGGCGACGGGGAAAATGGCTTGGTCTTATAGGGCAAGGACATGTGACATACACTGCCAATGACACATGCCCTTGCTTGTGTGAAAAAAAGCACTTCGCTCCGTGTGTGCGCTGCTGATAGGCTGACAGATTGCACCTCCCCACTGCAAATGCGGGAAAGAGAAAAAAAAATGGAGATCTTCATTGTTCCTGCAGAGATCCATCCCCTGCCCCTCCCCCCACCCCGCTGTACACTCAAACTGCGTATTAACATTAATTTTCATCATTACTGAGAAAAAATCCAGTTATGATTTTGGTGCACGAACAGTTATCGAACATAACCTCGAACAGCCGAATTTTTCTCAAATTGTTCGTGTTCGCCGAATGGCTCGAACAGAGCCCAAAACAGCTCGAATTTGAGATTGGCGAACAGTTCGAGTAGAACAACGCTCATCTCTACTAGACTTAGCTCCAGGTACCGGGGGCCAGGAAAAATCCTTTTTTTTATCTAAATCCTCTGTTTTTTTTCCTCCTTCACAATGTACAAATACCCATCTTATTAACCTTTTGGTGCCACCCCCCCCCAAAAAAAGAAAAAAAAAGGGTGCCTCGGATTTTTCAGACACAAATGTATCTGTTGAAAATAGTCTGGTGTAGGCCAGAGAAATAGAAGTGTGGTTTTGCAGTTCTATGGGCCATTTATACCTAAAAAAAACAGTTTGAGTGTGTCGCTCACTGTTCAGCCGCAAATATATATATATTTTAAAAAGCCTGGTATACACCAGTAAATTATTACTGTGGTTTTGATGTTCCACGGTAAAACATCTCTATTATCCTGTTTTTGGCATTTTTTGCTGTATAAAAATAATAATAGTATCTCCCTGATTTTTCAGACACAAATGTATCTGTTGAAAATAGTCTGGTGTAGGCCAGAGAAATAGAAGTGTGGTTTTGCAGTTCTATGGGCCATTTATACCTAAAAAAAACAGTTTGAGTGTGTCGCTCACTGTTCAGCCGCAAATATATATATATTTTAAAAAGCCTGGTATACACCAGTAAATTATTACTGTGGTTTTGATGTTCCACGGTAAAACATCTCTATTATCCTGTTTTTGGCATTTTTTGCTGTATAAAAATAATAATAGTATCTCCCTGATTTTTCAGACACAAATATATCTGTTGAAAATAGTCTGGTGTAGGCCAGAGAGACAGAAGTGTGCTTTTGCTGTTCCACGGTAAAAAATCTCTATTATCCTGCTTTTTGCATTTTTTGCTGTAAAAAAAATAAAAATAGTGTCTCCCTGACTTTTCAGACACAAATATATCTGTTGAAAATAGTCTGGTGTAGGTCCGAGAAATACAAGTGTGGTTTTGCAGTTCCACGGTACAAACCTCTGTATTATCCACTTTTGGGCCATTTGTATCTAAAAAAAACAGTTTGAGTGTGTCGCTCACTGTTCAGCCGCAAATATATATATATTTTAAAAAGCCTGGTATACACCAGTAAATTATTACTGTGGTTTTGATGTTCCACGGTAAAACATCTCTATTATCCTGTTTTTGGCATTTTTTGCTGTATAAAAATAATAATAGTGTCTCCCTGATTTTTCAGACACAAATATATCTGTTGAAAATAGTCTGGTGTAGGCCAGAGAGACAGAAGTGTGCTTTTGCTGTTCCACGGTAAAAAATCTCTATTATCCTGCTTTTTGCATTTTTTGCTGTAAAAAAAATATAAATAGTGTCTCCCTGACTTTTCAGACACAAATATATCTGTTGAAAATAGTCTGGTGTAGGCCCGAGAAATACAAGTGTGGTTTTGCAGTTCCACGGTACAAACCTCTGTATTATCCACTTTTGGGCCATTTGTATCTAAAAAAAACAGTTTGAGTGTGTCGCTCACTGTTCAGCCGCAAATATATATATATATTTTAAAAAGCCTGGTATACACCAGTAAATTATAACTGTGGTTTTACTGTTCCACGGTAAAAAATCTCTATTATTCAGGTTTTGGTAGTTTTTTCCGTAAAGAAAAACAGTAGTGTCTCCTGACTGTTGTGACACAAAAATATATCTGTTGAAAATAGTCTTGTGTAGGCCCGACATCCCAGTGTGGTTTCGCAGTTCCACGGGTCAAATCGCTGTACTATCCAGTTTTGGGCCTTTGGTATCTAAAAAAAAAGCAGTTTGAGTGTGTCGCTCACTGTTCAGCCGCAAATATCTCTATTTAAAAAAGTGTGGTATACCCCAGTAAACAATAACTGTGGTTTTCCTCTTCCACGGTTCTAATCTACTCTTTATTACCCTTTTTCCATTGATAGTGCAAGTGTAAGCTATTTTACTTCATTTACAATGGGCAAGGCGCGTGGCAAGGGACGTGGAAGTGGACGTTCTGGTGATGGTTCGTGCAGAGGACGGGGCCGTGGCTAAGGTGAAAATGTGCCACAACCAACAGCCACATCTTCTCGCTCCCACTTCTTGTCCGAATTACTAGGGAAGCACAGAACAACACCAGTATTGAGAACTGATCAGTGTGAACAGGTTATTAATTGGATAGCAGACAATACTTCCAGTTACCTGGGCACCACCACCTCCGGTCTGTCTTCCACACGGTCAACTCTTAGTAGCCGTGAGTCTCGACCGCATACTCCTCCTCACCCTGATGCTCCTTCCTCCCACCATGCCGAGTGTCGTCAGACAGCAAGTGATCCCACACTTGGACACTCTGAAGAGCTGTTCACTGGTCCATTTCCATATTTGGGCCCCTCGCCTGATACGCTTGAAGTGGTGGAAGAGGAGATCCCATGTTGCTATGCCCAAATATTTGAACAGCCACGACCACAGGAAGTCGACGTTGGCAATCTGTCACAAGAGGTGGACGATGACGAGACACAATTGCCAGGAAGTGGGGAGGAGGATCGTGGTGCGCAAGTGGAAGAGGAGGAGGTGGTGGATGATCTAGTAACTGACCCAACATGGAAGGAGGACATGCAGAGTGAGGCCAGCAGCACACAGGGGGAGAGAGGCAGAGTACCCCAACAGGCAGGAAGAAGCAGTGTGGTGGCCGCAGACAGAAGGCAGGCAACCGTTCCCCGTAACACCAACACGAGGGACGTTGCCAGTACAAGCGGTAGGTCTTCCAGAGTCTTGAATTTTTTTAAACACTCTGCTGATAACCCCAAAAAGGCCATATGTTCCACCTGCCATGCCAGCATCAGCAGGGGTGACAAAACTACCAGCCTGACCACCACCAGCATGATCAGGCACATGGCAGCAAAGCACCCGACTTTGTGGGGCGAAACCCAGGGTCCACGACCAGTGTCAGCGGGTGTCACCACTGCTTGTTCCACTGTTGTGCGTGCAATAGAACCTCCTGTTGTGTGTGCAAGTCAATCCCCTGTCCATACTGCATGTAAAGATGCCCCCTCCTCTCAGTCTTCACTTGTTATGGCAGTTTCTCAAGAAACAGCATCAACGTCCACGTCCAGGTCCCACCGCAGCGTTCAATTGTCCATATCCCAGACCTTTGAACGAAAGCGGAAATTCGCAGATAACGCCCCACAGGCCACAGTCCTAAATTTGCACATTTCACGACTGCTTGCATTGGAAATGCTGCCTTTTAGGTTGGTGGAGACGGAATCCTTCCGCAATCTTATGGCGGTGGCCGTCCCTCGGTACTCGGTCCCCAGCCGTCACTATTTTGCCCGGTGTGCCATCCCCGCACTACACAAGCACGTGTCCCAAAGCATCTGCCGTGCCCTCAACAACTCAGTTACTGGGAGAGTCCACCTGACAACGGACACGTGGAGAAGTGCTTCTGGCCAGGGACGGTGCATCTCTCTGACGGCACACTGGGTAAACATAGTGGAAGCCGGGACCCAGTCGGACCTTGGGACGGAACACATCCTCCCCACACCGAGGATTGCGGTGTTATATATAATAAAAGATGAAACTATATAATTAAGGACGGCACTATACATAATAAGCGAGTACACTATATACTAAGGGTGTATGCTATACATAATAAGTGAGTACACTATGTACTAAGGGACTGTGCTATACATAATACGGCTATATTCCTGCATCTGTGTGCAGTGTCAGTGTGCTACCCTGTTTTACAGACGCATTGAGCACGTCCTATTCTAATCCTCAAAATCGGATCAGAACAGGACATTCTCTGATCCTCACAGATCTCATTCTCAGATCCGTGATCCGTGATCTATAAAACTCTACAAGTCCGTGGACCATCCGATAAAAAAATCTGACATTTTACACAAATGTGAGAATGCAGCCTAAGGGATTTTACATGTAACATTATCACTCCAAGTCATACAGCGCAGATACAGAATAATATTTACATCCAGGCACTTACCGCTGACGTCTCGTCTGATCAGAGTCGATTTCTGCTGCTTCTTCTCCATCTGGTCAGACCTTCATGTCGACATCTCCCAGTCATGATTCGTCTTGTCATGATGATCTCCAGCCTAGATAATACAAGGTCACATATATTGTATATATACATGTGTCTCCCCCGCACTGAGCCCCTGAATACAGATCTGTAACCCCCCATTAATATACTAGGGGTAGCCACTTAGTAATCAAAATATAAACTGATAAGCAGCACTGTGCCCCCCATTAACTATAATCTCCACCTGCCAATAATGTAAATTATTCAGTCTCTGTGACTCCCCCCAATTAACTGTAAGGCTATGTGCACACGGAAAATATACAAGCGCCCCCATCATTGCTCTGTCCCAGCACCTCCATCATTGCTCTCTCCCAACACCCCCGTCATTGCTATGTCCCAGCACCTCCCGTCATTGCTCTCTACCAGCACCCCCAACATTGCTCTGTCCCAGCACCCCAGTCATTGCTCTCCCAGCACCCTCGTAATTGCTCTCTCCCAGCACCCCCGTCATTGCACTCTCCCTGCACCCCCGTCATTGCTCTATCCCTGCAGCCCATCATTGTTGTCTCCCAGCATCCCCGTCATTGCGCTCTCCGAGCACCCCAATTATTGCTCTGTCCCAGCACCACTATCATTGCTCTCTCCCAGCACCCCCATCATTGCTCTCTCCCAGCACCCCCGTCATTGCTCTCTCCCAGCACCCCCGTCATTGTTCTCTCACTGCACCCCCGTCATTGCTCTCTCCAAGCACCCCTATCATTGTTCTCTCCCAGCAACCCCTGTAATTACTCTCCCAGCACCTCCATCATTGCTCTCTCCCAGCAACCCATCATTGCTCTCCCCATCCCCGTCATTGGTCTACTAATCCCCATCATTGCTCTCCCCGCCCCATCAGTCTCATCACTGCTCTTCCCAGCCCCACCATTGCTCTCCCCAGACCCATCAGCGCTCTCCCCAGCCCCATCAGCCCCACCATTGCTCTCTCCAGCCCCACGATTGCTCTCCCGAGCCCCATCAGCCCTACCATTGCTCTCACCAGCCCCATCAACCCCACTATTGCTCTCTCCAGCCCAGTCAGCCCCATTATTGCTCTCCTGAGCGTTTCAGTAAAAATAAAAAAAAACACACTTACCTCTCTGCCCGTTCCCCCGCAAGCTGCAGCATCACTGCTCTTCCCAGCCCCACCATTGTTATCCCCAGACTCATCAGCCCCACAATTGCTCTCCCCAGCCCCACGATTGCTCTCCCCAGCCCCATCAGCCCCACGATTGCTCTCCCCAGCCCCACCAGCCCCACGATTGCTCTCCCCAGCCTCATCAGCCCAGTTATTGCGCTCTCCAGCTCCATCAGCCCCATTATTGCTCTCACCAGCGTTTCAGTAAAAAAAAACAAAAAAACACTTACCTCTCTGCCCGTTCCCCCGCAGGCCGCAGCATCCTTGTTGTCTGCAATTTCCTCCCTCACACAGGCCCACGCTGCATGATGATGTCATCAAGGAGCGCGTGCCTGTGTGAGGGAGGAAGCGGCGGGCAGGAAGCAGAGGATGGATCTCTGCAGCTCCGCTGCCATTCTGTCCTGTCAGCAGCGGGGATGCAGGGATCGCTCCCTGCCCGCCACGAGCAGGGAGACGCTGCACCGGCGGGCCCCCCGGCACAGCTGCACCAGCAGCGATATGTCCGCCCCTGGACTGCTATGGGGCCCCCCAGCTCACGGGCCCCATAGCAGTCGTGTGGTCTGCCGCCATTAGTGGTACACCACTGCATTTTACCTATTTTTGATTGCATCTAGCAGGGCTTTTGTACATCAGAGGCAGTCCATGTTTGCCAGGCGTGCGGTATTGCATGTATAGCCATACATGTTGTGAGTTTCTAACAAGCATATAAACTGCTTTTCTCCTCTACGCTTTTGCTTCTGTGAACACTAAGTTATATACATGCTCTGTAGTAGCCCTGTCATTTCCAGACATTGGTGTATTATAATTCTGAGCATTATAATTCTCCATACACATGCACTTTAAGGGTTTATTATGTATTTATCTCTTGATTGGTGACTTTGAAGCAGGGTTTATTTTGTTTTTGTTTAACCACTGGACCACCCCAATTAATGAACAATTTCCTTCTTTGACATGCACATGCACTTTGGATAGTTTCAATCCTTGGAATCGTTGGATTATGTAATGGTATAGGTTACTCTGCAGTGACTATCTCTGCTAGGTTGTTCTATGCTATTTTGTGGGGTGCACCAGGAGATAATATTCATGCATACTGGGTTGGCATTTCTTACCATCCCTCAAACAAGAGGCATCTGTTTTTATTTTATGTATGTGTTTGGTAATGTCTATGATATTGTTCAGTAAAATCATTTGTTTTTTATACACACTAACTTGAAGTGCTCACTTTTGTCTACTTGGTCTCCTTGATGTAAGGATTTTTACCTAGTGGTACAGATTGATTTACACATATTCATTATATATCTGCAAACTTTCTCATAAAATTCAAACCTGATAAATGCTTCTTGCACGAGTATTCAAACTCTACAGACTAGTATATGGCAGAGGCACATTCTGTAGCGATTCTAGCTTTATGTTTATTGAAGAAAAATAATTACAGGCACATATAAATCCCCCTATTAATAATCATTTATTACACATAAAAAAATTACAATCAGTAATATGATACCATGGGGACCCCGTGCAAGAAATATTGATAATCAAGATAAAATATAACATACTGTAGAAATGTCAGTGATTCCCATATACAGCACTAGGAATGAATGTGTGAACTGCCGTTACATTAAAGATGGGACAATTGCAGAAATACACTTGCATTTTTTTGTTGGGTGCATTTTAAGGTGTGAAAGTGAAGGAGTTATAGATTTAATTCAGTGCCCATGTTCAAAGCAATATATTGGCAGGACTCTGAGACCTCTTAAAAAAGGAGAGGAGAACAGATTAATAAGAATAGAATTTTTTTTTGTTAAACATGCACTTTCAATCATTTCAAAACATTTCATAACAGCAATTCAAATGGCTATATCTATATACGAGTATAGGAGGAAATAATCTATCACAAATGTCCGGAGCTGAATCTAGAAAGAAATTAGGCTTTAAAACACTAGCGCCGAAAAAAGGGGAGTGGGTATTGCTGGAAGCTGCTGATAGATTAGCGGGTCCTGTGTGAAAACCCGTAAGGAAGAATGGCTACTAGATAAAGGATTGATACTATCACGCTAAACAGCGGCTGAACAGAGCAGGATGAATGAAAGGAATAACAGACATAGAAATAATGTTTCACCAAAATGAGTTGAATGTCCCCCTTTCTTGGTATGTAAATTTGTCTTAAGATTACCGGATAATGATTTGCAGCTATGAAAGTTAATAGATGATTCCCTGGGTTGCGATGATCTATGGATAATTGGTCGGGTGGTACCTAGCTTCTGGTACAGATAGAGGCAGCTAGTGATTGGACGTTTTCCATCTATATATCCTCCTCTTACCATTTTTTTTCACCCTTCCATTGACACGACAACATTATTACTGAACACATAAGCTCTATCCTTTATATATACAGTATATAATTGCAAGGGAAAATGCTTTTTAAAAAAAGGTTTTAAAAAATTAATTATTAATTTAATTTAATCTTTTTTTATTTTTTATATTCTATATATATTTACATTTTTAATGATTTATTGTACTACAGTGCTGCTCACCATTCTTGTCACGCCTTCATTTTTTCGTAGACTGTACAATATCTTCAGAAATAAATGGAAATGTACCAAAGTTATATCCTCAGGATTTGTGGTCCAAAGTAATACAACAATACAATATTGTTTTTCAACTTCAATGTTGCAATATCAAAGAAAAAACTGAATGTGCCACAATAATGGCACCCCTAATTAATACTTGGTTGCACACCCTTTGTCATTGCTGACAGCCTCCAGACATTTCTTGTAGCCATCTGTAAGCTTCTTGCACTTCTCAGCTGGAATTTTCTCCCACTCTTCCTTTGCAGTTTGTTCAAGCTCTTGAATGTTTGCAGGGTTCTTTTTCCCAATGGCAGATTTCAGCTCACCCCTAAGATTTTCAATGGGATTGAGGTCAGGACTAGTATTGAGGGATACCTTCCGATATCAGGAAATATCGGATCGGATTGGATCGGGCCGATACCCAAAAAGTATCGGATATCGCCGATTCCGATACCGGAAACCAATGCAAATCAATGGGACACAAATATCGGAATGAAAATAAACCCTTTCTTTCCTTGTAGGTTAATTCTACATGAAGGAAAACAACTAACAATAATGTAGAATGTATTGGTGGAGGTGGTTGCCCAAATCGATGGGAACAGTGCTCACAGTGAAACATGAAAAGCCGGCAATTCATCAGTGGCATACACCGGTACCCGACAATTTAGAACAGAAAGAATAGAGCTTCACACATAGATTAGATAGAAACATGTCAGTCACATATATATGAAGTACAGTGACAGTGTTGCTTACTGTACTTGTCATTTAGTGTAAAGGATTTATTTAAAAAAATATTAGTGTTTTAATGCACCGTCTCTTTAAAAAAGCCGGCCGGCAATTCAGCAGCGGTACCCGACAATTTATAACAGAAAGAAAGAGCATCACACATAGATTTGATACATAGAAACATGTCAGTCACATATATAAGAAGTGCAGTGACAGTGTTGCTTACTGTACTTGTCATTTAGTGTAAAGGATTTATTTAAAAAAATCTTAGTGTTTTCATGCACCGTCTCTTTAAAAAAGCCGGCCGGCAATTCAAGAGCGGTACCCGACAATTTACAACAGAAATAATAGAGCATCACACATAGATTAGATAGATAGAAACATGTCAGTCACATATATAATAAGTACAGTGATAGTGTTGGTTACTGTACTTGTCATTTAGTGTTAAAATAAAGGATTTATTTAAAAAAAAATTGGCGTGGGGCTCCCCGTAATTTTAGTCTCTAGCGGAGGTTAAGCAGACAGCTAGGGCAGATGTTTGAAGCCTGGGAAGAGGGTAATACCCACGGAGCTTCCCAGGCTACTAATATCAGCCCCCAGCTGAATACCTAGCCTTTACTAGCTATTAAGATGGGGGACCCCCCCCAAAAAATGACGTGGGGTCCCCCCTATTTTAATAGCTAGCAAAGGCTAGGCAGACAGCTGGGGGCTGATATTAATAGCCCAGGAAGGGTGCCATGAATATTGGCCCCCTCCCAGGCTAGAAACACCAGCCGTCAGCCACCCCAGAAATGGCGCATCCATAGGATGCGCCAATTCTGGCACTTAGCCTCGCTCTTCCCACTGCCCTGTAGCGGTGGCAGTGGGGTAATAGGGTTGGAGTTGATGTCAGCTTATAATGCCAGCTGACATCAAGCCCAGGTTAGTAATGGAGAGGCGTCTATAAGACACCCCCATTACTAACCCCATAGTCAAAGTTAAAAAAAAAACACAAACACCCAGAATAAAGTCCTTTAATTGAAATAAAGACACAATTCTTTATTGTTCTAAATTAAACCTTACTTACCATCACGCCCATTCCAGCTGAAGCCAACGATCTCCTGCAATAAAAGAAAAATAATAAAGCAACATCATCCTTACCTTTCGATGGCTCCCAGGACAGCTCCAGCTCTGCTACATGGAGATGACAGGCTGGATCGCAGCAGAAAGCTGCCATCCAGCATGTCATCCCGCAGACACTGAGAAGCACAGGCATGCTTGCGCTCCTCAGTGTCTGACTGTGACGGCATCCCGATGAGCCAACAATGAACTCAGCTCACCTCATGCACGTCACTGATAGCGTGGGAGAATTCTCCTGCGCATGCGGTGAGCGTGAGAGACTCGGCTCATCGGGATGCCGTCACAGCCTGATACTGAGGAGCGCAAGCATGCCTGCGCTTCTCAGTGTCTGCGGGATGACAGGCTGGATGGCAGCTTTCTCCTGCGGTCCAGCCTGTCATCTCGATGTAGCAGAGCTGGAGCTGTCCTGGGAACCATCGAAAGGTAAGAATGATGTTGCTTTATTATTTTTCTTTTATTGCAGGAGATCGTTGGCTTCAGCTGGAATGGGCGTGATGGTAAGTATGGTTTAATTTAGAACAATAAAGAATTGTGTCTTTATTTCAATTAAAGGACTTTATTCTGGGTGTTTGTGTTTTTTTTTAAATACTTTACTAGAAATTCATGGCGGTCATGTCTAATATTGGCGTGACCCCATGAATTTCGGGCTTAGGGCCAGCTGATAATGCCAAGCTGGCCCTAACCCCTTTATTACCCAGTGAGCCACCGCACCAGGGCCCTGGATGAGTTGGGTACAGCGCCAGAAGATGGCGCTTCTATGAACGCGCCATTTTCCGGGGTGGCTGTGGACTGCAATTTGCAGTGGGTGGGGCCCAGAAAGCTTGGGCCTCCCTGCGCTGCAGATTCCAGTCCCCAGCTGCCTAGTTGTACCTGGCTGGACACAAAAATAGGGCGAAGCCCCACGTATTTTTTTTTTAATTTTTTCATGAAATTCATGAAATAATTAAGAAAAAAAGGGCTTCCCTATATTGTTGTGTCCGGCCAGGTACAAATAGGCAGCTGGTGGTTGGGGGCAGCCCGTTGCTGCCTGCTGTACCTGGCTGGACACAAATATAGTGCGAAGCCCCACGTCAATTTTTTTTTAATTATTTCATGAAATAATTTAAAAAAAAGGGCTTCCCTATATTGTTGTGTCCGGCCAGGTACAAATAGGCAGCTGGAGGTTGGGGTCAGCCCGTTCCTGTCTGCTGTACCTGGCTGGACACAAATATAGTGCGAAACCCCACATCAATTTTTTTTTAATTATTTCATGAATTTCCTGAAATAATTAAAAAAAAATTGCCTATTTGTACCTGGCTGGACACAAAAATAGGGCGAAGCCCCACGTATTTTTCTTTTTTAAACTTATTTCATGAAATTCATGAAATAATAAAAAAAAAAGGGCTTCCCTATATTGTGTCCGGCCAGGTACAAATAGGCAGCTGGGAGTTGGGGGCAGCCCGTTCCTGGATTCTGTACCTGGCTCGCATACAAAAATATGGCAAAGCCCACGTCAAAATTTTTGGGAAAAATTAATTAAAAAATAAATATTAATTTAGGGACTGCATCTTTATTAACCCCTCAAGTGTCATTTAGTGTTAAAATAAAGGATTTATTAAAAAAAAATTGACGTGGGATCCCCCATAATTTTAGTCTCTATCGGAGGTTAAGCAGACAGCTGGGGCAGATGTTTGAAGCCTGGGAAGGGGGTAATACCCATGGAGCTTCCCCGGCTACTAATATCAGCCCCCAGCTGAATACCTAGCCTTTACTAACTATTAAAATGGGAGACCCACCCAAAAAAATGACGTGGGGTCCCCCCTATTTTAATAGCTAGCAAAGGCTGGACAGACAGCTGGGGGCTGATACTAATAGCCCAGGAAGGGTGCCATGAATATTGGCCCCCTCCCAGGCTAGAAACACCAGCCGTCAGCCACCCCAGAAATGGCGCATCCATAGGATGCGCCAATTCTGGCACTTAGCCTCGCTCTTCCACGCTGCCCTGGTGCGGTGGCAGGGGGTAATAGGGTTGGTTTTCATGTCAGCGCCAGCTGCCATGAAGCCCAGGTTAGTAATGATGGGCGTCTATAAGACACCCCCATTACTAACCTGAAACATTTAAGTGTGACAAAGATGCAAAAGAATAAGAAATCAGGAAGGGGGCAAACACTTTTTCACACCACTGTATGTGTGAAGTGTAAAGTAAATTCTACAAGGTTTTCTATATATTGAGAAAATATAAATCTGATAACTGTGACTTGCATTTGTATTTATCCCTCCGGAGTAAATAGTCTGTAGGACCACCTTTCGCTGCAATTACTGCTGCAAGTCTTTTCAGGTATGTCTCTACCAGCTTTGCATCTAGAAGTGACATTTTCTCCCATTCTTCTTTGTAAATGCTCTATCTCAGTGAGATTGGATGGAGACGTCTGTGAACAGCAATTTCAAGTCTTGCCACAGATCCTCAATGGGATTTCGGTCTGGCCTTTGGGCCATTCACACTCATGAATCTGCGGTGAGGGGTTCAGCATGAGGCTGCGGTATGTGCATTGCATTACACACATCTATTGCCTGGTACATTCTCATACTTACCACAATGCTCTTCAATTCTAGAAAATGTCAATCTGACATTTACAGAGTCACTTTTATCCCAAGTTTCAGAGCTACAACTAGAAGATGATTCCAAAAGTATAGTATCCAGAATATTAGTAATATACAGTGATCAGAAAAATAAGATTATCCCAAGATAATAGGACAAAACGCCAACATAAAGTGTCATGCAGTGCTCCATCATTAGTGGCAAATGCTGCCCATGTCAGTAATGTCATACAGAGCCCATAAGAATATATTCACCACCAATATTATAAACCCAGGTATGACAATAGTCATTATGGCACATTATACCGATACATGTGTAGGCTCCGCATGGTGCTGGAATTCAGAAGTTCAAAGTGCACATTTCTTATAGCTCCTATATTGTACATATGGCAACTATATGGCACAGTTGAATGGCATTACCCATATGGGCAGTTCATGGCACTAGTTATATTCACAGTATATGGTAACAGAATTGTATCCACCTGTATTTTATATTTAATGTGCTGTCTATAAAAGGATAGTTTTTTACATCAGTCAGATTAATTACATTATTAAAAGGCTATACGCAATTTCTTAATTGGGTAAAATTGCAAAGTGCTTGTAAAAATAGGGAACTTTGCAAATAACCCCTTTTTTAAAAATTCTCTTCATTTCTCATGAGAGGAGGTATTTTGAATTCTAGAATTTGCTTGTTGCCTAGGTCAGCCACCATTCTGTCTGTCAGAGTTGACTGTTCTCCCAAACAAGGAGGACAGCGCTTACAACTTGTTTCCCATGGAGCTTGTGAGTGCTGCTCAGAAGCTGTCTAGATACCAGGATTCAGCCACCTTCAGGGTCCTTGAGCTCCTCCAATGCCTCATGCCACATCCAAGCACTGATTTTACAATACATACTGCTTATAGTATTATATATTATTATGCAAATCTGTTAGCCCAGATGAGGCTGGTGTACTTGTCAGCATATGCATAAGGATGGCTGTATAATCCTTTGTGAAACTTTTCCTTTATCACATTAAAATAAGGATAAAACGCTCCTCTTAACATCAGGATTGCACAGCCATCCTGATGTGAATTTTCAGAGTACGTACATCAGCCCCATCTGGTCCGAGATCTGATTAATAGTATTTTTACAGTTTGCTTTGTGAAACCTGGTCATATAACTGCTTGAACGTGTGAGTGCTGTTCTGTAAGAGGACGGACACCGAGACAGCTTGAGATACTGCGGAGGAGCCTTCCAGCAGGTGGTGTAAAGTTTGGAAAGTGGAAGCCCAGCGTAAATGTTTTTGCCAGTCATCTATCTGTGGTGAAGCTGTTCCCCTATTTAAGAGTATTTGTAGTTATGAAGCATGTTGGCGTCTCGGAGACTCTGTGACCAGTAAGCTTGTTGCCTCTTTTCAGTAACATTATCCTAAACTGTCACCAGTATGTGCCTGAATTACTTCTGCCGTCCTTTAGTGGTGACACCAGATACCAGTCTGCCACCAATGTCATTGTATCCTAAAGAAATGTCCTAAAGCATTCCCACCCCATAATCACACTGTGCCTTACAGGCATTTAGTGTTCATAGAGAAGGTCGTCTACTCTGGAGCAATGGACATCATGAAGCTTCACTAGAAGAGCATCTATCCCTTCTGTAGTAAGCCCAATTATTCTATGCATTACAGCTATTTAGTTACACAGCAAATATGTAATTCTACATTGAAAGCTCAGGCCAGAAGTGGCATGCTGGGTCATTTAATAAGGGTCTGTGTTATTGAAGCAAATTGTTTCCATTAAAATTGTACTAAGTATTATTTTTAAGTCAAAGTAAAATGTATAATACAAAAGCGTCAACATGATCTTTATCAAACATTCACTGTGAAAAATAATAATGTGACATAAGAAAAAAATATGAAGAACTTCCAATATACATCTAAGACAAAATGTATAATCTAGAATATAGTGAATAAGCGAATACTATTGAGAAGCGAATATCAAGTATAAGCAAATAATCCTCATTAGGGTTTAGCAAAAAGTTACAAAAACATGCTAATATGCCGAGACACTAGCAATGACTAATCTAGAATTCAGCAGAAAGAACAATCTGTGTGCACCAAATATGGAATTAAATTACAAATAACTCCAGTCCATATATTGATAATACAATTTATCACAGGAAAATAGTTATATGTGAAAAAGTATGTAGTATAGTGTAAAAAATATAACCCACCAATATTATTACTATTGGCAAATAAAATCCTTGTGTCCGGTCTAGGAGGGCTGTATTTCCCTATTTACACTAATAAAAAGCGCGATCATTGCCTTGTCATTTCCTATAGTATTAACACCAGAATGAGTATCCACAGCGGCATCTCAAGTTCAGACTTACACTATTTTTGATGGACTAGAAGCCAAGGGCATGTTCACATGTTGCATTTTTGCCGTATTTTCAAAAGTTATTTCCGCACGTTCTTTGCATGAAAAAACGCAGTGTTTTAATGTACTAGCAAAGTCAATGAGATTTATGGAATCTCATGTACATTCTGCTTATTTTTTCCTTGCAGATTTGAAGAAGTTTCATATCTTCTGCATGTCAATTCTTGAAGCGTTTTTGCACATATTTTAGGCAGCATTTTACCCGCCAACACTCTAGTATTTCTTTTCCTCTACAAATAATAACCGTGTGCACATCCCCTAAATGCTGCAAAACAGCGTCAGAAGGAAAATGGTGGCAAAGAGCGTTCTGCAAAACAGCAAACTCACACATGTGGGTTTTCTAAGAAGCCATTATAGTAACTAGAAATTATTCTTTAGAAACCTATAGTTGTCATTACGTGTAAATATTACTATCGAGATTGCTGCAAAGTATATTCAAGTCTTAACCTGAAAATGTGAAAAAGATCTGGATATTTGAGTCTTTCTATAGGAAAAAAGGCAGCAGAAAAGCTAAAATAAACCTCTATCTGTGAGCTTGGCCTAATACTATGTGATATGATGAGAATAAAATAGAAAAACACCAATATCTGATAACTCATATATATGACTGCTTATGGTCAATTCCTATCACATGACCAGTGAGCACATTGGAATGTTGCCGGTTGGCAGTTGGAGAGTTGCGGTTGGCTTGCATGCGGATGAGGAGGAGCTGCCTTCAGCAAAGCGACATTATGGAGATTAAAGAGGAGGACTTTAGGATGAGAGGGAAGAAAAGGAGAAGAAATGTTTTGGACTCATCGGATGATGAGAAGCCGTCCATCAAGAAGAGCCATAGGAGAGGAGAGAAGAGAAATGGCTCAGAGTTGGAGATCGTCTCTCAGAAGATTGATCACCAAGGCCAGAAAGAAGAACAGGAATGTCATCAGGAGGTCCTAGCTAGAAGAAGTGGAGCCAAGAGGAGAAGACAAATCTTTGGCTCATCACATGAAAGCTCTTCAATCAAGAAAGAAGAAGAAGGGCAGAAGACCACCAAGGGCACAGGTAATACTATACATCAGCTTACCACAGGGAGCACCATGACATGTAGCTTCTCATGCCCACACTTACAGATCAGGGCAATGTTGTCACTTTACACAAGTTACACATCTTTTAAATCTGACAGGTGGAGGATGTGATACATGAGCAAGATCTGAAGCTGGAGGGTTGTAGAACTGTTCCCCAGTCCATTTATATATATGTATATATTCAGTACTTTGTTAAACCCCTACATGATCAGGCCATTTTTCCCCATTCTTGCCAAGGCACATTTTTTTCTTATTTTCATACATATGGTTTAAAAAACTGTAAAAAATTGTAATGTTTGGATATTTAAATATTTTTTTGTGAAACATCGAGTCTAAATTTTACAATATTTTAATATTATTTTATTTTTTTTCTGGTAATATCTGTAGTAAATAAAGGATTTCTGTGCTTGTGTTATTTTTATATATTAGTTACATGGTTTTTTGTTAGGGATGGGGCTTGTAAATACAATTTGGATAGTCATTGTTTTTTTATTTATTTTTTCCTGTTTTTTTTGCTCTTTATTTCAATGATTTTACACAGGGGTTGTCTTAAATTTTGAAACATTTGATTTTTTTCTTGCTTGAATGGATAAAAAAAATTGCAATATGGTTTCATTAAAATAAAATTGAGTCGTTTGCCTCCTATAGTCTTTGTGTTGCGCTGTCTATTGCTGGCTGCAGAATTAGTTAATGAGGTTGACCATTTTATCTTTACTTTAACAGATGTGTTGGGGACATGATTTTGTGGCATTTACTATGATATACTGTAGGTATGTCAGATTCTCCTCCTGCTCTTGTTACTGCAGCTTTCCTTACAGACTGCCCAGCTCTCTAGTCTATAATATGGCTGCTGGTGGAGGAGCAGTGACCAGACCTGTCCGTCAGTCTACTTCACTATAAAAGCATCTTTCTCATGGGAGGTTCTCAATAGGACAAGGCTGATGGAGTGGTCTGGTTACATGCTCCTCCATCAGTGACCATTGTATGGACTGGAGAGCTGTGCAGTATGTGAGGAAAGCTGAACTAACAAGTGCAGGAGGAGAACCTGCCATACTTATATAATAGTAATTGTTAATAAACCTGTGTCCCAAACACATCTGCTGGTATATTGATCCTAGTTACAGGGGACATTCAACCTACTGCCTATATAGCAGGGTTGACTGGGTCTCCTAGGACCCAGAAGCTCTTGCTCTTTCTCTACACCCGGCCATCACATGATCTCTGGGTCTGGAGCAGGAAGCGCTATCTGCGCTTACCATACTGAATACACAGCACTTGTTCAGAGCTGTGTACACAGTAATTGAAAAGGCAGAGACGGTAATAAATCCTCTCTACCTTCTCTATAGGGAGTATCCAAAAAGAAAAGAGTCGGCCCCTATAAATGCTCTTCCATAACTATATAACCCAAAAAGAGAAAAATGGAAACAGGAGCAAATCCAATAAAAGTTACATTTTTATTGCAAAAATGTAAGTAAAATCAGACATAATCAAAAGAGATAAAAATTCCAAGGGAAAGAGGTGACAACAAAGTGCCACGGAACCACAGGAATAAACCAATGTAAGGCAAGAGACAATATATCTACTGTATATATATGTATATATATATATATATGTATATATACAGTGCTGGCCAAAAGTATTGGCACCCCTGCAATTCTGTCAGATAATACTCAGTTTCTTCCTGAAAATGATTGCAATCACAAATTCTTTGGTATTATTCTCTTCATTTAATTTGCTTGCAAGGAAAAACACAAAAGAGAATGAAGCAAAAATCAAATCATTGATCATTTTACACAAAACTCCAAAAAAGGGCCGGACAAAAGTATTGGCACCCTCAGCCTAATACTTGGTTGCACAACCTTTAGCCAAAATAACTGCGAACAACCGCTTCTGGTAACCATCAATGAGTTTCTTACAATGCTCTGCTGGAATTGTAGACCATTCTTCTTTGGCAAACTGCTCCAGGTCCCTAATATTTGAAGGGTGTCTTCTCCAAACTGCCATTTTGAGATCTCTCCACAGGTGTTCTATGGGATTCAGGTCTGGACTCATTGCTGGCCATCATAGAAGTCTCCAGTGTTTTCTCTCAAACCATTTTATAGTGCTTTTGGAAGTGTGTTTTGGGTCATTGTCCTGCTGGAAGACCCATGACCTCTGAGGGAGACCCAGCTTTCTCACACTGGGCCCTACATTATGCTGCAAAATTTGTTGGTAGTCTTCAGACTTCATAATGCCATGCACACGGTCAAGCAGTCCAGTGCCAGAGGCAGCAAAGCGACCCCAAAACATCAGGGAACCTCCGCCATGTTTGACTGTAGGGACAGTGTTCTTTTCTTTGAATGCCTCTTTTTTTTTCCTGTACACTCTATGTTGATGTTTTTTCCCAAAAAGCTCTACTTTTGTCTCATCTGACCAGAGAACATTCTTCCAAAACGTTTTAGGCTTTCTCAGGTAAGTTTTGGCAAACTCCAGCCTGGCTTTTTTATGTCTCGGGGTAAGAAGCGGGGTCTTCCTGGGTATCCTACCATACAGTCCTTTTTCATTCAGATGTCGACGGATAGTACGGGTTGACACTGTTGCACCCTCGGACTGCAGGGCAGCTTGAACTTGTTTGGATGTTAGTCAAGGTTCTTTATCCACCATCCGCACAATCTTGCGTTGAAATCTCTCGTCAATTTTTCTTTTCCGTCCACATCTAGGGAAGTTAGCCACAGTGCCATGGGTTTTAAACTTCTTGATGACACTATGCACGGAAGACACAGGAACATTCAGGTCTTTGGAGATGGACTTGTAGCCTTGAGATTGCTCATGCTTCCTCACAATTTGGTTTCTCAAGTCCTCAGACAGTTCTTTGGTCTTCTTTCTTTTCTCCATGCTCAATGTGGTACACACAAGGACACAGGACAGAGGTTGAGTCAACTTTAATCCATGTTAACTGGCTGCAAGTGTGATTTAGTTATTGCCAACACCTGTTAGGTGCCACAGGTAAGTTACAGGTGCTGTTAATTACACGAATTAGAGAAGCATCACATGATTTTTCAAAGGGTGCCAATACTTTTGTCCACCCCCTTTTTTAGGTTTGGTGTGGAATTATATACAATTTGGCATTAGGACAATTCTTTTTGTGTTTTTTTCATTGAAGACAAATTAAATGAAGAGAATAATACCAAAGAATTTGTGATTGCAATCATTTTCAGGAAGAAACTGAGTATTATCTGACAGAATTGCAGGGGTGCCAATACTTTTGGCCAGCACTGTATATATATATATATATATATATATATATATATATATAGGGTGGGCCATTTATATGGATACACCTAAGTGATATCAACTTCCTGTTTGTGGCCCATTAGTATATGGGAGGGGGAAAACTTTTCCAGATGGGTGGTGACCATAGCGGCCATTTAGAAGTCGGCCATTTTGGGTCCAACTTTATTTTTTTCAATGGGAAGAGGGTAATGTGAAACATCAAACTTATTGAGAACTTCATAAGAAAAACAATAGTGTGCTTGGTTTTAACGTAACTTTATTCTTTCATGAGTTTTTTACAAGTTTATGATCCTTATAAAATGTGTTCAAAGTGCTGCCCATTGTGTTGGATTGTCAATGCAACCCTTTTCTCCCACTCTTGACACACTGACAGCAATGCCGCAGAAGAAATGCTAGCACAGGCTTCCAGTATCCATTGTTTCAGTTGCTGCACATCTCGTATCTTTATGGTATGGTGTGGTATATGGAGTACAAAGATAGTGGGGCCATTCTTCATCAATGGAAACCTCAATGCCACTGGATATCTGAAACTGCTACATGTTGATGTGTTGCCCTCTTTATGCACTGAAGATGGCACGTTCCCTGAGTTTTTCCAACAAGATGGTGCACGATCACATTATGGGTGTCAGATCAGAGCATTCCTACATGAACTGTTTCCTGGAAAGTGGATTGGTCGTCGTGGGCTAGTTGAATGGCCACCAAGGTCTCCCGATCTGACCCCCTTAGACTTTTATCTTTGGGGTCATCTGAAGGCAATTGTCTATGCTGTGAAGATATGAGATGTGCAACATCTGAAACAACGGATACTGGAAGCCTGTGCTAGCATTTCTTCTGCGTTGTTGCTATCAGTGTGTCAAGAGTGGGAGAAGAGGGTTGCATTGACAATCCAACACAATGGGCAGCACTTTGAACACATTTTATAAGTGGTCATAAACTTGTAAAAAACTCATGAAAGAATAAAGTTACGTTAAAACCAAGCACACCATTGTTTTTCTTATGAAATTGTCAATAAGTTTGATGTGTCACATGACCCTCTTCCCATTGAAAAAAATAAAGTTAGATTCAAAATGGCCGACTTCAAAATGGCCACCATGGTCACCATCCATCTGGAAACGTTTTCCCCCTCCCATATACTAATGTGCCACAAACAGGAAGTTGATGTCACCAACCATTCCCATTTAATTTAGGTGAATCCATATAAATGGCCCACCCTGTGTATACATTTATGTATATATATATATATATATATATATATATATATATATACAGTATATATATATATATATATATATATATATATATATATATATATATAGAAAGAAAGAATATCAAGAGGCAGCACTCCAAAAATATTATAGAAAAATGGACTTTAATGAGCCCAAAGGCAACGTTTCGGTTCACAGAACCTTTCTCAAGCAGAGTTCAAGTGCATATAGTGCAATATATATAGTTACAAACAGTGATTCCATAATTATAATTAATTGATACAAAACCATGATTACATAAGAAAAGTGCAGTAGTGCATATCACAAAATATTATTCAGTTACATACATAGTGATAAAATTTTAGACAGATATATTATTATCATCAATTACAGTATCCATAACTCTCATAAAGTGATAAGTGCTTTGATTAGTATTTATCAGTGCCAGGTGTACATTATAAATCATAATATATTTGAGGTTGCGACTCACACTGCAGCAATCATGCATGACCACGTTTCTTACTTCCTCCACGCTGTCCTCGGCGTCTCAAAATCCCATCTGCGCATGTCTCCCAGGAAATCCCCATTATCTCGTCACATGATCGGGGCAAACCTGGTCCGCCCGCTTCGTGACGTCACCGGGCATGCGCATTACACTTCTAATGCTACGATCGCCATCTTTTAAATTGGCAAGCCCCACCAAAAGCTTTTCTTCAAATGTAAACAACGTATGTGCTTTAATGATTTCTCTTATCCCCTATTTATAATAAAAGCGCACTATTTCTCATTATTAGGGACAACATTCTGTTAGCAGTTTCCCAATATATTTGCATTGCAATGACAGTATTCAAATAGTGATTCCTGTGTCCATAAGGCTATGTGCCCACGATGCAGAAATGAAGCAGAAAATTTCTGCAGCATTTCTGCATCTCCCTGGCAGAAAAAACGCATGCAGATTGTACATGCAGATTGTGCATGCGTTTTTCCTGCAGAATACATGCGGATCCACATGCGGATTCACATGCGTTTCCGCATGCAGATTGACAAGCGCTTTCCAGGCGATTAGCATCACTTGGAAAGTGCTTGACAACTAGGTCACACTGTATAAATCCATGCAAACAGCAAACAGCATGGATTTATATAGTGTGAACCGTAAAAATTAAAACAAATAAAGCTATACTCACCCCCGAGGCCCCGGTGTGGCTGCAGCGCTGCTTCCTGGCTGGTTCCCGGCTGCCAGCATATCGCAAGACAGAGCGGTGAAGGGCCTGCGGTCACATGACTGTGACGTCACCGCAGGTCCTCAAGCGATGCCGGCATTCAGAGAGAAGACGCCGGACAGGTGAATATAACTTTATTTGTTATTTTATTCTTTTTTTACAGGTACAATGGTACCCAGGTCTGGAGGAGAGTCTCCTCTCCTCCAGAACTGGGTACCATCCGCACATAGAGACGCATAGAATCCGCTTGTACAAATGTACAGTCGCGGTTTCTATGCATTTCAATGCAAGTCAATGGCGGGAGTTCCGCTGCGCTTCCGCAAAATTAAATGACATGCTGCGGATTTTTGTACGCAGCATAAACGCTGCGGAAAAATCCGCAGCATGTGCATAGAACATGCGGAATCCCCTTGGGGACCATGGGGGGCGGATTACCTAGCGTTTAACAAGCGTTTATGCTGCGGAAATTCCGCAGCATAAACGCTTGAAAAACGCTACGTGGGCACCCAGCCTCAATGAACTGAGGGATAATATTTATTACATAACCCAAACACCCTTCCATGGAATTCCCTATTCCTAGGTTCATCCATGGAGTGAGATTAATAGGTCAGAGGAGGAACCCTCAACAGGTCTCCACCTCCTTCCCAATCTCAGGTGTTTAATTGGGAATACATTACAATCCAATTCCCTCCATAAGTAGGAATACCATTTCATAATGTAAAAATATATATCTATAACTTTTTATATATATATATATATATATATACATACAGTTAAGTGTCTATAAAGAAGGAATAATCAACAAGTGTTATTAAGGCATGATTCGTCCCAAGGGAGGCAGAGAAAAATCAATAAATACGTTCAATTGATTCATTAACATACTTACTGCATCCCATGCACAAAGGTTAATGATACACTAAATTAGGGATAAGACATAGAGCAACTGGAAAAGAATGTATCAGAGTCCAGATCACAAGTAAAGCATATAAAGTACGAGTGCACAGCAGGAACTAGTTATACAGTACAAGTTGCTAATATCCAAATAAGGAGAAGAATCATGCCTATGACACAGATGTCACAACATAAGTATATCTTCTAGTAGGAGTAATACACAGTGACACATATAGAAAGTTATGGTCCCACATAAAATGAGAGTACAGCCTAGTTACAACCTGTGGATGGCATGAAAGCGGCCCTGACGCGCGTTTCAAGTCCTGCTTCTCCAGGGGATGATTGTGTATGGGTGACAGGCAGGGGGGTATATATATCCAAAGTATTTTGGCACGTGTAGCGGGGGTACAACGGCGCTTCCAGTGGCGGAAGCCAGCGCCGGAAGCAAGGGAGTCAGTGTCCAACGCAGCAGGTGCCCGCCTCCCGCTGACACATCAGTAAGGAGTCCCCAAAGTGCCGCGTCATAGGGACACGTATCCATGGCAACCAGGTGCTTCTTGCCGGCTGGCAGAATGTGCACAATCATCAGGATGCCAAGAGATGCAGACATACTTAGAGGGAGAGAAAGAAATTGCGGAGAACATTACCGGCCCATACCTGGTGTAAGTTAATCATGACTTTCTATGTATATATATATATACTAGCTATTGAAGCCGTTCTATGCCCAGGTGGCGAGCATTTTTATTGGTATATGGTCTCCCATGCTGGTATCTGTGGTATGTGCTGCCCCCCTCCTGGTATTTGTGCTGCCCCCATCCTGTCCGCACCATCCTATCCTGGCATGCATGGCACTCCTCATCCCTATCCTGGTATGCATGGCCCCTCATCCGAATCCTGGTATGCGTGGCACCCCTCATCTCCAATCCCGGCATGCGTGGCACCCCTCATTCCCAATCCCGGTATGCGTGGCAACCCTCATCCCCAATCCCGGTATGCGTGGCACCCCTCATCCCCAATCCCGGTATGCGTGACACCCCTCATCCCCAATCCCGGTATGCGTGGCACCCCTCATCCCCAATCCCGGTATGCGTGGCTCCCCTCATCCCCAATCCTGGTATGCGTGATACCCCTCACCCCACAATCCTGGTATATGCATGGTCCCCTCACCCCACAATCCTGATATGTGTGGCCCCCTCATCCATTTCACACTGTACACACATACAAAAAAAAATAAAGAGTTATACTCACCTTTGTTCTCTGTGCTCCAGCGCTGCTGCGTCCTCTTCTGCCGGAGGCCGGGGGAGGAGAGCAGCGCCGGGGCACTGCGCTGTCCGGCGCCATTTTGCTGAAGACACACTGTAAATGTGTCTTCAGTAAAATGGCAAAGGATAGCGCTATGTGCACGCGCCGATCCGACGCCTCACTCCTGCCCCCGGTCTCCGGCCAGAAGAGAGGTGCCGTGGCAACGCTCCTCCCGGTCAGGTAAGTATGCAAGTATGGCGCCGGAGAACGCGGTATGTGTTCAGTGTCTACGCATACCGCGATCTCCGGCGCCATACACCTCCTCTTACCTGTAACGGCTGGATGCATGATTCTGTCTGAAGCCAGACTGTGCGTCGCGCATGCGCAGTCTATCGAGGCTTCAGACAGAGGGATGCATCCCCGGTTATATTATATATATATATATATATATATATATATATATATATATATATACAGGGTGGTCCGAAAGTAGGTGGACAGAAAGTGTAATAAGGTTATGAAGGGGGAGATTTATCAAACATGGTGTAAAGTAAAACTGGCTCAGTTGCCCTTAGCAACCTATCAGATTCCACTTTTCATTCCTCACAGACTCTTTGAAAAAAAAAGTCTATTTCCAACAAGTTGGGGCCCCTCCACATTATTCAAGAGTAATCCGCGAGTATCCTGATGAAACATTTCCTAATAAATGGATTGGCCGAAGAGGCCCACTTGATTGGCCGGTACGTTCACCAGACTTGACCCCAATGGATTTTTTCTTTTGGGGAGTACTCAAGGACAAAATTTATAGTCGAAAACCAAAAAGTGTCAGTGACTTGAAAAATGACATAAGAGATGCACTTCAAGAAATTAATACCCAAAGAGACTTGTGCAAAAAAGTTTGTTGAAGCGCAAGAGGCGACTTCAAAGCTGTGCAAATTGTAATGGAAAACAGTTTGAGCCCCTGCATTGATAACATTTAAGGGCTTTTGTGTTATTGTTCAGAATAAAATGTAATTGTCAATGTTATGCTTGTGTTAGTAAATATAATTTTATATATAAATCAAAATAAATGTTATTATTTTCTGTCCACCTACTTTTGGACCACTATATATATATATATATATATATATATATATATATATATATATATATAAATACACAAAGATACAAAGATGTAGATAAAAGAGGGAAAATAATATATGAAAACAAACAATCAGGAAAATATAGACATCATATTGTGAGAATTATGTACAACATATGTGTATAAAGTATAATGTCCACCAAGTAATACCCAAAGTATCATTATTAAATATAAAGGAGTATATATAGAGAGAGTCATGAGACAATATAATATAATATGTACTCAATATGGTACAGAGAATATGGGAATACCATGAGTATCAACAGAACAAAGTTATAAATTGTGCATAAATGTGCAAAACTAATGGTGGTAAAAAAGAGGGGAGGGAAGGGAAAGGGAAAAGGAAGAAAAAATGAAGATGTGACAAGTGAATGAAAACATGGAAACAATAATAAACAGAGAGTGCACGAATTGTGTGAATATTTTTTATTATTATTTCGTGACCAAGCCCATGTGGTGCAGATGTCGGATGCATCCAATGGCAACCAGAATCACAGCAACGTGAAAAACCACATATGTTACGTGAAAGTGTTACACTAGTGAGTAGTGATGAGCGAGCACGTTCGTTACTCGAGATTTATGAGCATGCTCGGGTGTTTTCCGAGCATCTTCAGTGTACTTGAATATCATGTTTGAGTCACTGTGTGTGCATGATTTGCGACTGTTTGACAGCTTTAACACATGTGAGGAATGCCTGTTTGTTAGGCTTTCCTCACATGTATTAAAGCTGTCAGTCGCAAATCATGCACACACAATAACTCAAACATAACACCTCAGCACGCTGAAGATACTGGGCGAGCACCCGAGCATGCTCGCCGAAAGGGTTAACAAACCACGCTCGCCCATCACTACAAGTGAGACCAATCACAGGTAAAATAAATATAATAAATAACAATAGTATGAAGAGATAGTTAATGTCACAATACAAATGTATGTGTGCCCTTCACATACGAGTGAGCATAGACATGTGTTATATAGTAACATAGCTACTGACATCAGTATAATGGAAAATGTACAATAAAAAAATCAGAAAATTATAAGCCACAATGGGCAAGAGGAATCGAAAAAATAAAATAAAAAATATACAAGTGATAGGAATACTGACGTGTCAGTGTGACACAGGAAGTGCATCTTAAAGTGCCCTTTTTTGTGCATCCAAAATCACAGATTTAAAGCAACAATAAACAAAGAGTAAAAGCCGATGAATAACAATAGTGAGTAAAATGTTTTATAAAAAATGCTTATAGCGGATGGAATCAATTAGTGGCACACCGCACAGGAAATAGACAGGTCCGAAAAAGAGAGAGCAGCAGGGCGGGATGCTGCTGAAAGGTGAGTACATATCCATAAAAAGGGAGACGCGTGGAGCGCTGGCCCGCAAGGACGATCAGGCACCCGGTCCCCGAGGGGGGCAGAAAAAGGGAGGGAGGGAAGGGAGAAGAAGATCCTCCAAGTGAGTGGTGGTCCAGCATCTGTCTCACAGTAGAGTGTACAAAAATACTGGATACCCTGCATGTAAATAAAAAAGTGAGAAGTTATAAACAGCATAAAACATAAGTAAAACCTAAACACAATAGCACATTACAAGAAAGGGACAAAACTGAGGACCTCGTTGAGGCCTTTGGGGCATATGCAATCAATTTTCATAATCCACCAACGGTCTTTCTCCAATCCCCCCCCCCTAGTCAATTAATATCCTGTCAATACCCCGAATTTGGAGGAGGCTAGCATCACACCCATGTTTTAACTTGAAATGCCTTGGGATAGGCTTCAATACAGTATCGGCAAGAGATTCTGATGCATTCTTAATATCTTGCACGTGCTCCCTCACACGCACTCTCAGTTGGCGAAAAGTAAGACCCACATAGATGAGGCCACATGGACACAAGGCGTGGTTGATTACGCCTTCTGTATTGCAAGATGTATGCTGTGTGATTTGAAACTCCTTATGACCATCACTTGATGGGAAGGATGTACACCGCACCAGATTTACACAGGCCGCACAGTTCTTGCATGGATAGAAGCCCCATCTGGGGCCTTTTGAGCTGAAGGCTTTCTCTGGTCCCGGATCTTTATGGTAACTATGTACCAGCAAGTCCCTCAGGTTCATCGCCCTTCTATAGGTGGTGGAAGGGACTGGTGTAGTACATTTGGAAAGGACTAGGTCTTGCTTCAAAATGGGCCAATATTTCCCCAATGCATTTCTAACATCTATCACAGTAATTGAAAAGCCAGAGATGGTAATAAATCCTCTCTACCTTCTCTATAGGGAGTCCGACTGTGACTGCCGGTAGGCTCGGGGCTGAGGTAACTGCACAATCTGGTGCAGGTGTTATACAATGTAGTGTTGTTTTAGAACAGACCTGCACAACAAACAGCTCATGTACCGCATGCAGCCCACCAAAGTTTTGCTGCAGCCCATGGAGCCGTCCAGGATATGGAGCTCCCATCTTCTTATATTCAAATGTTTCAGACGCAAACATATTTGAACACTGTCATCGGGACTAGGGTAAAACAGCGCTCGTCAGTCCCAGCCTCGACATGCTGCTGCTCGGCACGCTGCTGACGTCATCACACTATTGTCGGCACCCAAACACCTCAGAGGAGAAGAGATGGCGCAGCCAATAGTAAGTCAAGGAGCCAAAGATTAAATTAATTATATCATTGTGGATGAGGAAGGAAGGGGCTAATGTTACAGTGAGGGCACATAATGAGGTTGACAATTGTCAAAGGGGGCACAATTGTGGTGGGGGTTCCTTCATTCAATCGGGCAATGTACAGGGGAATATTTTGGAGAGGGACAGTATGTGGGCATACAGTGGGTACAGAAAGTATTCAGACCCCTTTAAATTTTTCACTCTTTGTTTCATTGCAGCCATTTGGTAAATTCTAAAAAGTTCATTTTTTTTCTCATTAACGTACACTCTGCATCCCATCTTGACTAAAAAAAACAGAAATGTAGAAATTTTTGCAAATTTATTAAAAAAAAACCCTGAAATATCACATGGTCATAAGAATTCAGACCCTTGGCTCAGTATTGAGTAGAAGCACCCTTTCTATTTCAAGTGTTTATTTCTGTTAATGTTGATGACTATGGCTTACAGCCAATGAAAACACAAAAGTCATTGTCTCAGTAAATTAGAATAATTAACAAAAAACACCTCCAAAGGCTTCCTAAGCATTTAAAAAGTCCCTTAGTCTGTTTCAGTAGGCTCCACAATCATGGGGAAGACTTCTGACTTGACAGATGTCCAGAAGGCAGTCATTGACACACCCCACAAGGTCCCAGAGTTCCAATTTTCATTTGGAAATCAAGGTCCCAGAGTCTGGAGGAAGAGTGGAGAGGCCACAATCCAAGCTGCTTGAGGTCTAGTGTGAAGTTTCCACAATCAGTGATGGTTTGGGGAGCCATGTCATCTGCTGGTGTAGGTCCATTGTGTTTTTTCCAGGCCAAAGTCAGCGCAGCCGTCTACCAGGAAATTTTAGAGCACTTCATGCTTCCCTCTGCTAACAAGCTTTTTGGAGATGGAAATTTCATTCTCCAGCAGGACTTGGCACCTGTCCACACTGCTAAAAGTACCAATACCTGGTTTAAAACCAACAGTATCACTGTGCTTGATTGGCCAGTAAACTCGCCTGACCTTAACCCCATAGAGAATCTATGGGGTATTGTCAAGAGGAAGATGAGAGACACCAGACCCAACAATGCAGACGAGCTGAAGGCTGCTATCAAAGCAACCTGGGCTTTCATAACACCTCAGCAGTGCCACAGGCTGATCGCCTCCATGCCACATTGCCGCATTGATGCAGTAATTGATGCACGAGGAGCCCGACCAAGTATTGAGTGCATTTACTGAACATACATTTCAGTAGGCCAACATTTCAGATTTTAAAAACATTTTTCAAGCTGTTGTTATAAAGTATTCTAATTTACTGAGATAATGACGCTTGTGTTTTCATTGGCTGTTAGCCATAATCATCTATATTAACAGAAATAAACACTTGAAATAGATCACTCTGCTTGTAATGACTCTATATAATATGTGAGTTTCACTTTTTGTATTGAATAACTGAAATAAATAAACTTTTTGATAATATTCTAATTTAGTGAGATGCATGTGTATGTAGCCTCTATTTCTTTAGTGTGGTAAGTACCATTTTGAGGGTATGTACCATTATTATTCATTGTAGCAAAATGGGAAACAGAAAATCCACTACTGTTGTTGCAGATTCATGGTTTTGCATAGCATTTGCTCTCCTGCACTGATTATGGGGGCAGAAACCTCAGGGTGAAGATCTTTTATCTTGCACCATTTATACTCAAAAAACACATTTCCAACAAATGCATATAAAATTCCCCTCCTTGCTATTTTTTTTTCTTAAAGATTACAAATAGTTTATTAAATAGTAATATGTTGCAATAATCTCATTTATTTTAATGCAGTTATAGTACTTCACATATAACATTTATTTATATTCTCTCATATACAATAAATATCCATACGCTTCAATCATCTGTTTAAGAAAAACAAAATGGAACAAATATTAACCCTTCCATATTATTCCATCATCCCTCCTCCCTTGAATCAAAACAAACCCCACCTGCACCCCCAAACTGAAGGGGAGGATACAAGGAAAACCCTTCACCCCATAACTAGCATTGCTCTACACCTGTCCATTCTTCCCAGATATGCTCATAAACAGTTGTCTGATTTTTATTATCGTAGACCACTTTCTCTTTTTTCGCTTATCAATTAATTTAATTCAGGTTGTTCTTTTACCTTCCATTTCCTCATAACTGCAAACAGAGTTTGAGACAAAATACGTATTAATAAGATCTTATTACTACTTCTTTTAAGACTCAAATATCTACATCTAATAAAGAATTTTTAGGGTCATTTTATAAATGCACTTAAACATTATTTAATACACTATTGAATTACCATACAATATCTTACTATTTGTTTTCTTAAATTCTGTGTCAGTGGCTAATCTAAGGGTTTTTGAGATGTAAATAGAGAGATATTCTCCCTTACAATTGATTATGGAAGATTCATTTATTTAAGGCAGGTTAGTTGGAGGGTGGGTGGATGTCTGGTTGAGGAGTTCTCTAAGAACTCGTTCACACTGCTGTATGACATAGTAGAGTGCTCTCTGATGTTTTATCAGACAGCACTCAGCCCAATATTATACTATGGGGCAGTGCAGATCTGAAATGTTTTTGCTCATGACGATTCGGCATGGGAAAACAATTGCAGCACGCTGAGAGTGGCTCAGCAAATCGGATCACATGCACCCATACAAGTCTATGGGTGCGTGTAAAACCTTGGCCCAGACTTGGATTTCATCCCAGTGCAGTTTGATTTATGCAGACACAGACGATGGAAAAGTTGGAGAAACGAAGTTCTCCATCTTCTCCGCACCTGTAATATGATTGTCTCAAACAAGAGAAACGGATCCCAGTAAACTGACACTCGGCTCAAACTCTGGTCAGAGCTTGAGCCTAGTGTCATTAGCATAAATGATCCAATTCTCTCACATGAGAGAATCAACACTTGTGTGACCCGGCCTAACGTGTAGTTGGGGAGCTAAGAGTGGGAGATGGTTTGAAGGGGTGAAGTGGAAGGTGGAGTGGGGGAGGTATCAGAAGAGGAGGGATATTTTAACTTAATTATTATTTTAATATGGTGAAAGTTATCTAATTTAATGTTAGAAGGGTTTAAGATAAGTTGAAATGGTATTTCTTTGCTTGGATGAGAAGAGATCTGATGTCTCTGATATGTCTTCAAAAGACACATTCAGATAGTGATTCAAGAAAGTAGCTAAAAGTGGGTTGTCAAGTACATGTATATCATGCTGTACATAATATCTACTCACGAGGGTCTTTATCCTTGTTCAAAGGGGTGTAAATATAAGTATGTATTACACAGGGTAGAAGTAAGATATATATATATATAAATATATATATATATATATATATATATATATATATATAAACTGTTGAAATGTAAAATTAACAACATAAGGTTAGAAATTGCAAACACCTGTATTCCTCTCCCATATAAATCTGAGCTTCACTATGAAGAAAGTGAAAACTTGCAATATCCGATTTTGATTGTAGGAGATTTTAATACTGTAATTGACTTTACCTGTAATAGAAAATCATGTAGACGTGCGTCAAAGTCTAGTGATACAACATCTTTTCCAATCCTCTGGAAGAATTTTTTGGGGAAGAGGCTTATTAATCCCAAGGATTATCAGGATTCATGTTACTCTAAGACTTAGCAATCCTGATTCCCTATTGATATGGTTTTTGGCAATGGAGAAATTTTGTATAAACTCCTTTAAGGGGGTTGATACTCACTCAGCAGCTTTTACGGGGATCTCCCTGGGCAACCCAGGCTTGCACCGACTTTGGAAGGGAGTGGATGAACCTGTCCATGATGACCTTTTCCACCATCTGTACTGGGGAGGAAGATTGAGGTTACAACCACTTTGAACCAAGTGTAGGAGGTCGAACATTTGGGACCTGGGAGGTTTGTCACTGCAATAGGCCCAGTGGTGCACCCGTTGCACCCTAACAGTCAGAGTCACTCCCAAGCGCGCCAAAATTTCTGTTTTTAATTTGGCGCACTCCTTTGCGTCCTGCAGGGCCAAACAAGTCATAATGGGCTTTCTGAGGCTGGCCCATTAAATATGGCACCAGCACCTCCGCCCACTGCTCTGGAGGCAATCTCTCCCGCTCCGCCACCCTCCCAAAGAACGTTAGGACCTCGACGTCATCACCCGGAGTAATCTTTTGCAATGCTCTTCTTACCGTCTTCCTGACGTGTGAATCATTACCTGGAGTTGAGGGAGGGACGGCCTCTCTGCTCCGAACTTTCCCCGCTAGAAGTTCCATCTGCCGTTGTTGCTGCTGAATCTGCTGCATCAGAAGTTTATTAGTCTCTTGCTGCATCTGTTGCTGCTCCCGGTGCTGCTGTTGCAGGCTCTGCTGGCTCTGCAAGTGCTGCCGGTGCTGCTGTTGTTGGCTTTGCAGCAGGTGTTTGAGTGGCTCTTTCATGGTGCCGGACATCTCTGGCTGGCTGGCGGCCTTTACCCAGGACATCCATCGATCTCTGTGGCAGGTACACGTTTTCCTGGAATCTTGCCCACATTCTCCACTAATTGTGACTGGGTTGGTACTCACTCAGCCACTTTTAAGATAGTCACAGGAGTCAGTTTCTTTAAAAATGTCCAAGGTGGGTTTATTCGGACTTCATAAACTGCACTCTCCAGGTAAATTAAACATTTTCTCGGTAATTATTTTGATTCTAGGCTACATATATACCGGGACACGAGGATATGTACTTTAAATGCCCCTGATGAAGCCACCGTGTGTGGCGACACGCACTGGGCACTGAGGTCCCATTTGCACCTTCCCATTTACAGGCTGATTTGATTGAGTATTTGCTTTCTATGATCATATTGTTTAATTGGCTCTACTATTATTTTTTGCTGGGGCAGCACGGGTGGCCACAATTGAGTGTATGTGATGGAGTGGTTATGGAGTAGTCATCTCCAGTGTGAGGTGAAAGGGTCTATTGGCAATCGCCAGTTTACAATTATACTGTTCTATAGACCTATTACCCTGTATACAGGGACACCATATTGATTTTCACACAGATACCTGTTGTTGCACTTTATATACATATTGTTTTTTGTGTATTCTCTATTTATATAGAATACTTTGGGCTTGTGCAATATTGACCATCATAGATATTCTATACAGCCTGTTAGAGTTCATCTATTTGACTGCACTTTATTGTATTTTCTGTCATTATAATATGGGAAGGTCTCTAAAGTAGTGGGTTCCTCAAGCAGTGGATTCCTCCACTATTTTTAATGGTGTTTTAAAATAATTTTTTTTGTGCGTATTCTTATATATGTGTCAGGAGATACTGTAATAAATTGATGTAATTTATATTCAAATATTCCGTGATTATTTCTTCAGGTGATCACCGCTTAGGTGCATGTCTTCTTTTCTTTTTGAAATTCGTATGATGTTGTATGACATGTGGCAGGTAGATCCCAGTTATTAGATGGTGCCCTCCTAAAGTAGTAGGTGCATGGGGTTATGTCCCAGCTTTTTGTCCTTTTTATGGGCACAAGACATGGATTTCCTAATCCAAGCTGCTCTTTGCCCTACTTATTGACCATATATAAGGCTATGTGCCCACGATGCAGAAATGCTCAGGATTTTTTCCTGAGCGTTTCTGCATCTCCCTGGCAGAAAAAAACGCATGCGGATTGTACATGTGGATTGTACATGCGGATTGTACATGCGGATTGTACATGCGGATTGTACATGCGTTTTCCTGCCAGGGACATGCGGAAATGGAGCGTTATTCACTGACATTTCCGCATGCGGATTGACAAGCGCTTTCCAAGCGATTAGCATCACTTGGAAAGTGCTTGTGACAACTAGGTCACACTATATAAATTCATGCAAATTGCATGGATTTATATAGTGTGACCCGAGAGAGTGGTAAAAATAAAAGAATAAATGTATACTTACCCTCCGATGGCCCCCGGTGTCCTGCTTTACACTCCGTTCTCCCTTGCCGGCAACAGTGAATTGAAAGACCTGCCGACGTCAGCATCGCGTGACCCGTCACATGACTCTGACGTCAGCGCAGGTCCTTCAATTCATTGCAAAGTGCCGGGAAGCAAGTAGGAGCGCAGCGCGGGCCGACAGAAGGTAAGTAGACAGTTATTTTTTATTTTATTCTTTTTTTACAGATTTTTTAATGGTACCTGGGTGTGGAGGAGACTCTCCTCTCATCTACACCCGGGTACCATCTGCACATTGGAAAGCGTGGATTACGCATCTACATATACAGTGATGCGTAATCCATGTGATCTAAAGCAAGTCAATGGCGGCGAAGACGCAGCACTTCTGCAAAATAATTGGTAGCGCTGCGTTTTTTTCCGCAGCGGAAATTTTCGCAGCATGTGCACAGCACATGCGGATTATCATTGGGGAACATTGCTGCCCTTCTACCATGCGTTTTTAATGCGTTTCAGCAGCTATAAAAACGCTGCGGAAACGCATTAAAAACGCATTGTGGGCACACAGCCTAAGGTTGTAAAGGAATAAGGGGTTCTCAGTTTTGGACTCAGGAGGAAATATTAGCGATGTACACAGGTGATTTGTTATTATTTTAATAAATGTAAAGGAAGATCTAAGGACAGATATTACATTGGTGAATGGATTTGGTATTTTTTCTGGATTGAAGATTAATTGGAATAAGTCAGATATCATTATTGGACAAGAATTTCCAAATTACAGATGGTGATATACTTATTATCCAAGAGGGCAACAGTTTGAAATATTTGGCATTAAATATATCACATAAGATGGTGGACTATATAGAAGTGAATGTCATACCGGTGTTGAGTCGTTTTAGCAGAATGGCAAAAATATGGAGGAACAAGGAAGAATCAATCTGATTAAAATGTATTTGTTTTTTTATGTATATTTAATAAATTCCCCTCTTTGCAACTTAGTGACTGAGTATAGGAAAAAATGTATATTAAAGCAACCTTATACCCTGAGACTGAAAAGTTACTACACTTTGTAAATATACAGTCATCCTTCCTGACGCCCTTCTTTTGCCTCCCGCTACCTCCATTGCTTAGATCTGTGTTCTGTTCCTACTACCTCCAAGATGGCCACCAGTTTGGTAAGTCTAAACCACATCTTCCCTGTCTTTTCTGTGCTGTGGGATGGGAAAGGAAAGGCAGGAGAGGTGAGGTTTAGATTTACCAGTGTACTCCATGCTGCTATGACCGTCATCTTGGAAGCAGGAGGAAAGGAACGCCTATCCCAGCAGAGGAGGCATCGGGGAGCTAATGGAGGGCTTCAGGTAGAGTGCCTATACATGCGAAACGTATACCCACTTCTCAGTCCCAGGGGAAGGGGCCCTTTAACACTGTTGCAGGACAATATTAGCGTTGAGCTGTAATTGTTTTCTAAGGCAGTACACTTAATATAGGACAATCACTGTGCTACCAGTATTATTCCGCACATAAATGATACTGATTCTCCATTTTGTAATAACATAATTAACCCTTTGTGCTAAACTGAATAGTAAATTATAGTCTGTTTTTCAATTAACAGCATAAAGCAATATGTTTACAAAGATGAATACTCCAATGCTGACCAAAACTGAATTCTCTGCTAAGGTTACAAAATAACCAACACTTTATACATGGACAGTAAATTCTTTTTCTAATTTCTCGTCTTATTTCTGTTTGCCATTTTAGGAGACAGTGGTGTGCGGCCATCTCTCCCCGGCAGCACAATCTCTGACAACATCAAGAGACTAGATTTTCATCAAGTGCTTGGCCGGGGGAGTTTTGGAAAGGTAAGAACCTATAACATTACGAGCCCAGATTGTATATTGTTTGCTATACAATATAAGATCATGAATGAAGTAGAGAATAACACTGTTAATAACCATCTTAGATCCCCAAATTCAGGTGTTTCTGACAAAGGCAGATGCAGGGCGGTTTCCAAATGTGTTGCTACCTATATATGTGTAATAGTGTTTTCTGATAGTCTACAGTGGGTTAAAGTATTTTTCTGGTGCCTCTAACTTCTGCACTAGGAAGTTGCAGGTGCTGCTGTTTTCCCCACATGCCTGCACCTTGGAATCTTGGATGGCCAGCAGATAACAACATCTATTTTTCAATACAGGTGCACGATCCTGTTGGCTGTGCAAGTGTGGGCCAGACACCTGTATAGACAACATCATGCAGAAGTGACAGCTGCCGTAGAAACTCTACATGCAAATATGTGACCAGAGCACTTTCATCCACCTTTATCCATGCTAGCTGTGTCACCCACATAGAATGTGGAAGAATGTGCTCTGGTCAGATGAGACCAATAATTTAAATTTTTTGCTAAATGAAAAACACTAAGTGTGGAGGAAAACTAACACTGCAGATCACCCTGAAAACACCATCCCCACCGTCAAACATGGTGGTGGAATCATCATGCTGTGGGGATGCTTTTCTTTAACAGGGACGCTCGTCAGAGTTGATTAGAAGATGGATGGAGCTAAATACAAGACAATCTTGTAGGAAAAAACCTGTTAGAGGCTGGAAAAACTTGAAACAGAGATGAAGGTTCACCTTCCCGCAGGACAACGACTCTAAACATACTTCCAGAGCTACAATAAGATGGTTTAAATAAAAACATACTCGTGTGTTTATATAGCCCAGTTAAAGTCCAGACATAAATCTCATTGAGAATTTGTGGCAAGGCTTAAAAATTGTTGTTCACAAACGCTCTCTATCCAATCTCACAGCTAGTTTGCAAAGAAGAGTGGGCAAAAATTTCAACCTATAGTGCAAAGCTGGTAGAAAAATACCTTGCAGCAGTAATTGCAGCAAAAGGTGGTCCTACAAAGTGTTGACTCAGAGGGGCTGAATACAAATGCACGTCACAATTTTCAGATTTACATTTTTAAAATATTCAGAAAAACATGTATCATTTCCTTTACACTTCACAAATACTTGTACTCTGTGTTGGTATATCACATAAAATTCCAATAAAATACATTTAAGTTTTTGCATGTAACTTGAAAAAATGTGGAAAAGTTCACAGGATGTGAATACTTTTTCAAGGCACTACATTGTACATCTGCATGTACGTAGCTACATAAGTATGAGTAAATATATGTGTGTGTACTGAGAATGACATTTATTAAAGATATTGTCCACAGTTAAAAAGTAATAATTAGTGTTGAGCATTCCGATACTGAAATATCGGGTATCGGCCGATATTCACTGTATCGGAATTCCGATACTTAATTCCGATACTTTTATAATATCGAATACCGGAATCGGAAGTTCCCATAATGCCTGCGCTCTGCAGTGTCTCTGAAGGATGACAAGCTGGATGGCAGCGCTCAGCTGCGATCCAGCTTGTCATCAGAATGCCATCCCAGCGGGGGAGAATTCTCCTGATTGTTTAAAAGCCGGCGCGCGGTAAAAAGCCGCCGGCTTTTAAACAATCACGCAGCCCCATACTGCTTCCCCGCAGCCTCCCACCCCGATCCTCCGCTCCCCTCGCCACCTCCCATCCCGATCGTAAATTAGGACCGGGCGGGGAGCGCAGCACCAAGGAGCGAAGGACCCGGGCGGGGAAGCCGGCAGTGAAAAGACTTCACCGCCGGCTTTCCCGTTCTGTGCTGCGCTTTCCCGCCGGTTATTTCAAATGAACAGCTGAGGTATCAGGTGATGCCGATCAGCTGTTCATTTGAAGTAGCCGCGGTGCCCTCAGAGGGTTCATGTGAGTTCATGCTTGACTGCATGAACTCACATCAACTTTCCCACGGCCGCACAGGTCAGCCTCACCTCCCGGACCCGTCATGATTAGTGTGTGCGGGGTGTGTGTGTGTGCGGGGTGTGTGTGTGTGCGGGGTGTGTGTGCGGGGTGTGTGTGTGTGCGGGGTGTGTGTGTGTGCGGGGTGTGTGTGTGTGCGGGGTGTGTGTGCGGGGTGTGTGTGTGTGCGGGTGTGTGTGCGGGGTGTGTGTGTGCGGGGTGTGTGTGTGCGGGTGTGTGTGCGGGTGTGTGTGCGGGTGTGTGTGCGGGCAGACATAGGCCGATGTGACACTACTACTCCCATCGGCCTATGTCTGTCCCCCGTCCACTCCTGCCAGCAGGATCAGCTCGATGGGAGCAGTAGTTCCCATCAGCCTGATCCTGCTATTTAAATTGCCCTACTGTGTCCCCAATAAATGTTAAATACATGTCATTGGTGGCCAGTGGTTACCTAAAAGAAATTAGTTCATACATTACCTGTCCCCGCCGATCGCCACCTAAAATAAAGTAAAAAATAAAAAACTACACCTATACTCACCTAGACACCTAATTCCCCGAAGCCATCGATCTCCTGTAATAAAATATAAAATAATAAACCACAACCTTATCCTTACCCCTCCGTAGTAGTCCACGAGTGTCCCACGAAGATCTCCAGTTCAGAGCAGCCACATAGAATGTGACCGCTCTGAACCGCTGCCGCCGCTAGAATGACGGGGCCGTAAGGGTTCACCGGAGTTCAGGCAGCGCTGCTCCGGTTAGCTCCTTTACGGCACTGCTGTATCGTGAGAAATTCCCACGGTACAGCACTGCCGTAAAGGAGGTCTCCGGAGCTGCGCTGCCTGAATGCACTCCGGTGACCTCAGTCAGTGGCTCCCGCTGCCGGGAGCGGACGTGTTCCCGGCAGCGTGAGCTTACAGCAGCCATGCACAGCTGTCACCATCTCCAGATGTGACAGCTGTGCATGGGAGATCAGCGCAGGAACGTGGACAGGTAACTATTTTTTTTTTAGTAAACTAAGAATTAAATAAAATGGTGTTTTATTTCAAATAAATTATTTTTTTCTGGGTGTAGTGTGTGTTTTTTCTTTTTAACACTTTGTAGGTTAGTAATGGGGGTGTCATATAGACGGCCATCATTACTAACCTGGGCTTCATGGCAGCTGGCGCTGACATGAACCCCACCACTATTACCCCCTGCCACCGCACCAGGGCAGCGTGGAAGAGCGAGGCTAAGTGCCAGAATTGGCGCATCCTATGGATGCGCCATTTCTGGGGCGGCTGACGGCTGGTGTTTCTAGCCTGGGAGGGGGCCAATATTCATGGCACCCTTCCTGAGCTATTAATATCAGCCCCCAGCTGTCTGCCTAGCCTTTGCTAGCTATTAAAATAGAGGGGACCCCACGTCATTTTTTTTTGGGGGGTCCCCCATTTTAATAGCTAGTAAAGGCTAGGTATTCAGCTGGGGGCTGATATTAGTAGCCTGGGAAGCTCCGTGGGTTTTACCCCCTTCCCAGGCTTCAAACATCTGCCCCAGCCGTCTGCTTAACCTCCGCTAGAGACTAAAATTATGGGGGATCCCACGCCATTTTTTTTTTAAATAAATCCTTTATTTTAACACTAAATGACATTTGAGGACTTAATAAAGATGCAGTCCCTAAATTATTATTTATTTTTTAATAAATTTTTCCCAAAACTTTTGACGTGGGCTTCGCCATATTTTTGTATGCCAGCCAGGTACAGCATCCAGCTTCTATGAACGCGCCATTTTCCGGGGCGGCCGCGGACTGCAATTTTCAGCGGGGGGGGGGGAGGGCAAAAAGCTTGGGCCTCCCTGCGCTGCAGATTCCATCCCCCAGCTGCCTAGTTGTACCTGGCTGGACACAAAAATAGGGAGAAGCTCCACGTTTTTTTTTTTTTAATTATTTCATGAAATTCATGGAATAATTAAGAAAAAAAGGGCTTCCCTATATTGTTGTGTCCGGCTAGGTACAAATAGGCAGCTGGTGGTTGGGGGCAGCCCGTTCCTGCCTGCTGTACCTGGCTGGACACAAATATAGTGTGAAGCCCCACGTCAATTTTTTTTTAATTATTTCAGGAAATTCATGAAATAATTAAAAAAAAATTATGTGGGGCTTCGCCCTATAATTGTGTCCAGCCAGGTACAGCAGGCAGGAACGGGCTGCCCCCAACCACCAGCTGCCTATTTGTACCTAGCCGGACACAACAATATAGGGAAGCCCTTTTTTTCTTAATTATTCCATGAATTTCATGAAATAATTAAAAAAAAAAATGTGTGGCGCTTCGCCCTATTTTTGTGTCCAGCCAGGTACAACTAGGCAGCTGGGGGCTGGAATCCGCAGCGCAGGGAGGCCCAAGCTTTCTGGGTCCCACCCGCTGCAAATTGCAGTCCGCAGCCGCCCCGGAAAATGGCGCGTTCATAGAAGCGCCATCTTCTGGCGCTGTACCCAACTCATCCAGGGCCCTGGTGCGGTGGCTCACTGGGTAATAAAGGGGTTAAGGCCAGCTTGGCATTATCAGCTGGCCCTAAGCCCGAAATTCATGGGGTCACGCCAATATTAGACATGACCGCCATGAATTTCTAGTAAAGTATTTAAAAAAAACACAAACACCCAGAAAAAAGTCCTTTAATTGAAATAAAGACACAATTCTTTATTGTTCTAAATTAAACCATACTTACCGCCACACCCATTCCAGCTGAAGCCAACGATCTCCTGCAATAAAAGTAAAATAATAAAGCAACCTCATCCTTACCTTTCCATGGTTCCCAGGACAGCTTCAGCTCTGCTACATCGAGATGACAGGCTGGACCGCAGCAGAACGCTGCCATCCAGCCTGTCATCCCGCGGACACTGAGAAGCGCAGGCATGCTTGCGCTCCTCAGTGTCTTTCTGTGACGTCATCCAGATGAGCCGAGGTCATGTCCAATGAACTCAGCTCACCTCATGCACGTCACTGACAGCGTGGGAAAATTCTCCTGCACTCAGCGCTTCAGCGTGAGAATTCTCCCACGCTGTCAGTGACGTGCATGAGGTGCGCCGAGTTCATGGGACATGACCTCACCTCATGCACGTCACTGACAGCGTGGGAAAATTCTCACGCTGAAGCGCTGAGTGCAGGAGAATTCTCCCACGCTGTCAGTGACGTACATGAGGTGAGCCGAGTTCATTGTCGGCTCATCTGGATGCCGTCACAGCCAGACACTGAGGAGTGGAAGTATGCCTGCGCTTCTCAGTGTCTGCGGGATGACAGGCTGGATGGCAGCGTTCTGCTGCGGTCCAGCCTGTCATCTCGATGTAGCAGAGCTGGAGCCGTCGTGGGAGCCATGGAAAGGTAAGGATGAGGTTGCTTTATTATTTTTCTTTTATTGCAGGAGATCGTTGGCTTCAGCTGGAATGGGCGTGATGGTAAGTATGGTTTAATTTAGAACAATAAAGAATTGTGTGTTTATTTCAATTAAAGGACTTTTTTCTGGGTGTTTGTGTTTTTTTTAAATACTTTACTAGAAATTCATGGTGGTCATGTCTAATATTGGCGTGACCCCATGAATTTCGGGCTTAGGGCCAGCTGATAATGCCAAGCTGGCCTTAACCCCTTTATTACCCAGTGAGCCACCGCATCAGGGCCCTGGATGAGTTGGGTACAGCGCCAGAAGATGGCGCTTCTATGAACGCGCCATTTTCCGGGGCGGCTGCGGACTGCAATTTGCAGCGGGTGGGGCCCAGAAAGCTTGGGCCTCCCTGCGCTGCAGATTCCAGCCCCCAGCTGCCTAGTTGTACCTGGCTGGACACAAAAATAGGGCGAAGCTCCACGTTTTTTTTTTTTAAATTCATGAAATTCATGGAATAATTCAGAAAAAAAGGGCTTCCCTATATTGTTGTGTCCGGCTAGGTACAAATAGGCTGCTGGTGGTTGGGGGCAGCCCGTTCCTGCCTGCTGTACCTGACTGGACACAAATATAGGGCGAAGCCCCACATCAATTTTTTTAAATTATTTCATGAATTTCCTGAAATGATTTAAAAAAAATTGACGTGGGGCTTCGCACTATATTTGTGTCCAGCCAGGTACAGCAGGCAGGAACGGGCTGCCCCCAACCACCAGCTGCCTATTTGTACCTGGTTGGACACAACAATATAGGGAAGCCCTTTTTTTCTTAATTATTTCATGAATTTCATGAAATAATTAAAAAAAAAAAATACGTGAAGCTTCTCCCTATTTTTGTGTCCAGCCAGGTACAACTAGGCAGCTGGGGGATGGAATCTGCAGCGCAGGGAGGCCCAAGCTTTCTGCCCCCCCCCCTCCCCCCGCTGAAAATTGCAGTGCGCAGCCACCCCGGAAAATGGCGCGTTCATAGAAGCTGGATGCTGTACCTGGCTGGCATACAAAAATATGGCGAAGCCCACGTCAAAAGTTTTGGGAAAAATTAATTAAAAAATAAATAATAATTTAGGGACTGCATCTTTATTAACTCCTCAAATGTCATTTAGTGTTAAAATAAAGGACTTATTTTAAAAAAAATTGACGTGGGGCTTCGCCCTATATTTGTGTCCAGCCAGGTACAGCAGGCAGGAACAGGCTGCCCCCAACCACCAGCTGCCTATTTGTACCTGGCCGGACACAACAATATAGGGAAGCCCTTTTTTAAAAAAATTATTTCATGAAATAATTAAAAAAAAATTGACGTGGGGCTTCGCACTATATTTGTGTCCAGCCAGGTACAGCAGGCAGGAATGGGCTGCCCCCAACCACCAGCTGCCTATTTGTACCTGGTTGGACACAACAATATAGGGAAGCCCTTTTTTTCTTAATTATTCCATGAATTTCATGAAATAATTTTAAAAAAAAATGCGTGGGGCTTCGCCCTATTTTTGTGCCCAGCCAGGTACAACTAGGCAGCTGGGGGCTGGAATCTGCAGCGCAGGGAGACCCAAGCTTTCTGGGCCACCCCCGCTGCAAATTGCAGTCCGCAGCCGCCCCAGAAAATGGCGCGTTCATAGAAGCGCCATCTTCTGGCGCTGTACCCAACTCATCCAGGGCCCTGGTGCGGTGGCTCACTGGGTAATAAAGGGGTTAAGGCCAGCTTGGCATTATCAGCTGGCCCTAAGCCCAAAATTCATGGGGTCACGCCAATATTAGACATGACCACCATGAATTTCTAGTAAAGTATTTAAAAAAACACAACACCCAGAAAAAAGTCCTTTAATTGAAATAAACACACAATTCTTTATTGTTCTAAATTAAACCATACTTACCACCACGCCCATTCCAGCTGAAGCCAACGATCTCCTGCAATAAAAGTAAAATAATAAAGCAACCTCATCCTTACCTTTCCATGGCTCCCACGACAGCTTCAGCTCTGCTACATCGAGATGACAGGCTGGACCGCAGCAGAACGCTGCCATCCATCCTGTCATCCCGCAGACACTGAGAAGCGCAGGCATACTTCCACTCCTCAGTGTCTGGCTGTGACGGCATCCAGATGAGCCGAGGTCATGTCCAATGAACTCCGCTCACTTCATGTACGTCACTGACAGCGTGGGAAAATTCTCCTGCACTCAGCACTTCAGCGTGAGAATTTTCCCACGCTGTCAGTGACGTGCATGAGGTGAGCTGAGTTCATTGGACATGACCTCACCTCATGTATGTCACTGACAGCGTGGGAGAATTCTCACGCTGAAGCGCTGAGTGCAGGAGAATTTTCCCACGCTGTCAGTGACGTGCATGAGGTGAGCTGAGTTCATTGGACATGAACTCGGCTCATCTGGATGACGTCACAGAGAGACACTGAGGAGCGCAAGCATGCCTGCGCTTCTCAGTGTCTGCGGGATGACAGGCTGGATGGCAGCTTTCTGCTGCGGTCCAGCCTGTCATCTCGATGTAGCAGAGCTGGAGCTGTCCTGGGAACCATCGAAAGGTAAGGATGAGGTTGCTTTATTATTTTTCTTTTATTGCAGGAGATCGTTGGCTTCAGCTGGAATGGGCGTGATGGTAAGTATGGTTTAATTTAGAACAATAAAGAATTGTGTCTTTATTTCAATTAAAGGACTTTATTCTGGGTGTTTGTGTTTTCTTTTAACTTTGACTATGGGGTTAGTAATGGGGGTGTCTTATAGACGCCTCTCCATTACTAACCTGGGCTTGATGTCAGCTGGCATTATAAGCTGACATCAACCCCAACCCTATTACCCCCTGCCACCGCACCAGGGCAGCGTGGAAGAGCGAGGCTAAGTGCCAGAATTGGCGCATCCTATGGATGCGCCATTTCTGGGGCGGCTGACGGCTGGTGTTTCTAGCCTGGGAGGGGGCCAATATTCATGGCACCCTTCCTGGGCTATTAATATCAGCCCCCAGCTGTCTGCCTAGCCTGTGCTAGCTATTAAATTAGGGGGGACCCCACGTCATTTTTTGGGGGGGGTCCCCCATTTTAATAGCTAGTAAAGGCTAGGTATTCAGCTGGGGGCTGATATTAGTAGCCTGGGAAGCTCCGTGGGTATTACCCCCTTCCCAGGCTTCAAACATTTGCCCCAGCTGTCTGCTTAACCTCCGCTAGAGCCTAAAATTACGGGGAGCCCCACGCCAATTTTTTTTTAAATAAATCCTTTATTTTAACACTAAATGACAAGTACAGTAATCAACACTGTCACTGTACTTCATATATATGTGACTGACATGTTTCTATCTATCTAATCTATGTGTGATTCTCTATTCCTTCTATTCTAAATTGTCGGGTACAGATGCTGAATTGCCGGCCGGCTTTCTTAAAGAGACGGTGCATGAAAACACTATTATTTTTTTAAATAAATCCTTTACACTAAATGACAAGTTCTGTAAGCAACACTGTCACTGTACTTCTTATATATGTGACTGACATGTTTCTATCTATCTAATCTATGTGTGAAGCTCTATTCTGTCTGTTATAAATTGTCGGGTACAGATGCTGAATTGCCGGCCGGCTTTTTTAAAGAGACGGTGCACGAAAACACTAATATTTTTTTAAATAAATCCTTTACACTAAATGACAAGTACAGTAAGCAACACTGTCACTGTACTTCATATATATGTGACTGACATGTTTCTATCTATCTAATCTATGTGTGAAGCTCTATTCTTTCTGTTGTAAATTGTCGGGTACCGGTGAATGCCGCTGATGAATTGCCGGCTTTTCATGTCATTCTACATTATTCTTAGTTGTTTTACTTCATGTAGAATTAACCTACAAGGAAAGAAAGGGTTTATTTTCATTCCGATATTTGTGTCCCATTGACTTGCATTGGTTTCCGGTATCGGAATCGGCGATATCCGATACTTTTTGGGTATCGGCCCGATCCAATCCGATACGATATTTCCTGATATCGGAAGGTATCGCTCAACACTAGTAATAATTCAAAAAATTCCGTGTCAGCAGTGGTGACGTCTCATACATTCTCCTGATTGCTAACCAATGACTCGTCTCAATGGTTTTGTCCAATAAATAGAGACATCCTCAATGAGACCAGTGATTGTCTGCAGCAAGGTAAACAAGTGCAGGTTTGGACTACTGTGCCAGGCTCTGGAATAGCAAAGGATTTATCAGGGTAGTATTGTTTTATTTTTTTAATCATACTACTCCCTGAAGTTAGGACAAAAATCGAATTGAGGACAAGCCTCCTAATACTATTACAGACAACTCTCTGATTTTTTAGGACATTCCTGGGAAAAGGAGAGAGCTCCTTGATTACCAGAGAAGCCAGCAAATATCCCAAAGCATACTCTTCACAATATATTCACCTCTCGTGTTTTCTGCAATTCTTATAAGGCTGGGTGCCCACGTAGCGTTTTTCAAGCGTTTATGATGCGGAATTTCCGCAGCGGAAACGCTTGTGAAACACTAGGTAATCCGCACCCCATGGTCCCCAAGGGGATTCCGCATGTTCTATGCACATGCTGCGGATTTTTCCGCAGCGTTTATGCTGCGTACAAAAATCCGCAGCATGTCATTTAATTTTGCGGAAGCGCAGCGGAAGCCCCGCTATTGACTTGCATTGAGACGCATAGAATGCGCGTCTGTACATTTCTACAAGTGAATTCTATGCGTCTCTATGTACGGATGGTACCCAGTTCTGGAGGAGAGAAGACTCTCATCCAGACCTGGGTACCATTGTACCTGTAAAAAAAGAATAAAATAATAAATAAAGTTAATACTCACCTTTCCGAAGGCTTCTCTGCATGCCGGCATCGCTGAAGGACCTTCGGTGACGTCACAGTCATGTGACCGCAGGCCCTTCACCGCTCTGTCTCACGATATGCCGGCAGCCGGGAACTAGACAGGAAGGAGCGCTGCAGCCACGCCGGGGCATCGGGGGTGAGTATAGCTTTATTTTATTTTATTTTTACGGTTCACACTATATAAATCCATGCTGTTTGCATGGATTTATACAGTGTGACCTAGTTGTCAAGCACTTTCCAAGTGATGCTATCGCCTGGAAAGCACTTGTCAATCTGCATGCGGAAACGCATGTGAATCCGCATGTGGATCCGCATGTATTCTGCAGGAAAAAAGCATGCACAATCTGCATGTACAATCTGCATGCGTTTTTTCTGCCAGGGAGATGCAGAAATGCTGCAGAAATTTTCTGCTTCATTTCTGCATCGTGGGCACATAGCCTAACTCCTGGCATCACTGCAACATAAAACCTGACACCAGAGGTGCTGTGGAGTGAAAAGGAGTTTAGGATCAGGACAAAGTGTCTGCAAATGTAGTCTCAGGTCTGTGCTGCAGATTAAGGTGCATTCACACTGCGCAGTTATCGGAAACCAGTAGAAACAGGCTGACGTTCGCCCGACAAACAAGCAAAGTGGTCTTTCATAGGGTAAAATGATCTTTTGTTTTGCTTAAATCTTTATCGATCTTGAAATAACCTATACAAAAAACTATGAGCAATAGCCAAGGTAGCATAAAAGGTATATATTTTATTAGTACAATTTAGACACATGATAAAATCTGATGAAAAAAGAGAAAATCAGATAAGGCTAAAAACACAGGCAAACCCCATGGTGCATAACAAAAGAATATGCAGCAATATTAAGTAATGTATACATAATAGGCTATTAGAAAAAGGTATGTTGGGTGGAAATAATTCCTACACACATATAAAGTGTAATAGACGCCAAATGTGATAAAGTATATATGCTGCACAAAATAACCCTAGTATAGATAGGCATACATTTGCAGCATGGTCTTTGATGCCAGCATCTATGTACAGCTGAGCTCTGCACCCCAACACAGTCTGTTTATATTGATTCTCATCTCAGCTTTTCATGGCTGACACAGGAATAATGCCAACCAGCTCTGGAGTTGTAGTTATTCCTGTCTCAATCATGCATGGCTAAGACTGAAGTAATCCTTTAACCTCCTAGCTTTAATGGGTAATTCTAGTGGGGTTATTTCCTAGTGCCCATGTTTATAGCTATTAGATCTCCTGTATGTAAGCTAGTAAGAAACTGTAGAAATATAAAATAATTATTAAAGAAATAGCAATGGTGTCACTTTCCTGCTCCCCTCCACACTTATTTCAATGAGTTGTTCGGCCTTAGGGTACAAGTCTGCAGTAACTATGTGACTACAGACTTGTGAGTCCTCACAGTGTGCAGTGTGTGTGCTGTTGAGGTTCTCCAGTGCCGGTGCCAGAAATGGGCAGGAGCATAACTGCAGGTATGCAATTTGCATACATGTGGTCATGTGCCGACGAGACATGTGCAGCTGTCCATGTCGCCCTGGCACTTTACAGAAAAATTGTGTGCCAGTTCAAATGTGCTGTTGCGTGTAGGGTGCGTTACACTCACTTGTAGGCCACAGGCCCCAGCTGTCTCCAGGTCTTCAACTTAAGGAGCTGCCGCACATAGATTAGGGAACACTCAGTTCGTTTCAACACACAGAAGTTTACTCGACAGTTCAATTGCATCAGATTGTAATACACAGTATCGGGCACAACATTCTCCATTTCTTATTTCCATAGTACAGAACATTTTCAGCATTTATTTACGTTCTAACTGGACTATCCCTACGTTCACTGATCCTGTCAGCCCCAGGATTTCCCAGTTGAGTTCCACAATACACCCGAGATCTGTTACATTTCCCATACACAATTGCACGTCCATCTTCCTCTGTATGTAAAGGGGTGAGGTGCTTGCCATAGCACCTGAATCGAGCCCTGATCTCCGGACATTGCAGGAATGTCTGCAGTGAATTTTTGTAAGGCCTCATATCACCCAGAACAATATGTACTCACTCTTGATATCAGCCCCAACTGCCCTTGAATTTGATCTTATATCACTCACGAACGCTCTACAAACAGGAAGCAGTCTCCTTTAACTGGCACTTTTCCCTCCCACTATGAGCTAGTCCTAAACATGAACACTTTCTTACACTATTCTCATCCTACCTATGTCAACTCCTAAGTCCTAAACTATGTCTTATCTTGCGCAATCCTATGCTGTACACTATACATTATACATATGACCATATCACACTCTATATTACAATTCACATAATATGACATACTGTAACTATGTAATTACACCATATATACTGAAAACTGCACTACAATACAACACGATTGGTGTCTTCAGGGGTATGAATGCGACGGTCCAGTCAACACCCCCTTACACAGGCTCGCTCAATACAAGGGAATCGAGTGAGGCCGGATAAATGACCATCTGCTCCCATCACTGGAGAATCCTCATGAGTCTACACTCACATAAAGTGTCTGCAGACTTGTACCCCAAGGCCAGACAACACCTTTAATGAAGATCATCAACTAATGACCATTTTTTTCTAGGTGGTGCTGGCGGAAGATAGATATACCCGCCAGCAATTTGCTGTAAAAGTCATCACAAAGAGGAACCTGCTAGCTGAAGGAGAGGAGCGCGCGTTGGTGGAGCGGCGTGTGTTACAACTTGCATCTGGCAGCCCCTTCCTTCTTCATGGCACATTCGCCTTTCAGACCAAGGTAAAATTGTGACCTGTTCATTAATATTGGATAAAGAATAAAGTGCACTCATCTATATGCACAGGATATGTCCACGTTTATATCTGGTGTTTGTTAACATTTCAGCATTGGAAACATTTTCATGTCCTGCTCCTTGTATGTGTAGCTGTCACCTACTGTGGGAACACTGGACAAACCCTGGGAACCAGGCAATGTGCCTAGAAATATGATGCTGACGGTTAACTTTTGGGGTTTCTCTATTGAAGTCTATGGAAAGTCTTGGAGTGGTTCAACTGGCTCCCAATATCTGAAGTCATTTGTCCACCCCTATGGATGTCATTCTTAATGAGTACTTCATAATGGTGAGAAATGCAGAAGGCAACATTACAGTGAAAAGTAATGCTGTACATTTAGCACATCACATTCTACATATGTAGATATATCTTCTATATGTATATACTTAGAATAACTAATAAACACATAGTAAAAGAAGAAAGTATCATTACTGCTATTATTATGCAACTATATCTCCACGAGTAAGTGGAACAGAGATTAATCACAGAAGAAATCGCAGAAGAAATCACTGATTATTGAGTGTTAGTAAATGTATGACTGCTACAATGACTTTATCATACGACTGATTTCTACGTCTTGTCTGACAGGAGCTTGTGCTTCTTGGGATGGAGTATGTCACCTGTGGCGAATTCCACCATCTCCTGATGAGGAAGGGGTGTCTTGACATCCCCAGTGCACGGTACAGTATTCACAGTCTAAGCCATACAGCTATGTATTTTCTAAATGAGACTGACTAGATTGATTCGATTGTTAGCCCTAACGTTCACGTAAATTCATATCTCCCATTCACAGGGATGTTATTAGGGAAACACTTAGAAAAATACAGCTCTAATTTTTATTTCCAAAACTAGCCCCGCACCTGTCCACAGGTTGTGTGAGGCATCGCAGTTCATCCTCATTCACATTAGTCATGTGGCGTTATTTTTTAAAGAAAGACACCATGTTTTTCTGATCCTGGATAATCCTTTAACACCATATGAATATACATTGTAATAGTAGCAATTGTGTATCCCTATAGGCAAGAAGGAACTTAAAGAGGTTATCCACTACTTTAACATTGATGTCCTATACTTAGGATGAGCAGGTCCAGGTGCCTTATAATCAATACGATATGTGCGACTGCCCTTCTAGACCATTATAATAATATAAATACTTGTATATAATAACCAGAAATATAAAATCCTGATAAGTCCTGCCTGTCTAGTCTTTTGGGCAATATATATTTCTGAGTTTCTGATTCACTAAAAACTATTTTCTCCTCTTTTCTTTCGGCCAGATTCTACGCCGCAGAACTTGTGTGTGGAATTCAACACCTGCATTCTAAGGGCATCATCCACCGGTAACTAGAAATACATCTAATCCTCCACCACCAGTGATGCCTATAACTATACACAGCAATACTGAGAATTATACAGCGGACACTGATAAGAATCCATTTGTCTTCTTCACAGAGATCTCAAGCCTTCTAACATCTTGGTGGCTGCGACGGGCCATATAAAGATTGCCGACTTCGGTCTGGCACTTGAGAACATCTATGGAGACCGGACAGCCACCGAATACGCTGGGACACCAGGCTTCATGGCTCCTGAGATGCTGGCTGCGGAGGAGTACAATGCTGGGGTAGACTGGTATGCATTTGGCATCATTTTGAACATCATGATTACCAGCAGGTCCAAATACCATCAAGGACTATTCAACGCTTCCAGCAAGGAGGCGAAGAACATCATTAAAAAGGTCAGTACATGATATAAGTTGTATTACTTTTATATTATTGTGTGATTTATTGTGATGTTAGCGGTAATTTACTATTATATTCAGCTCCATTGGTGGGAGTGGAATCTCATGTTAGGTCAAGTGTTTACGTGTTCAATATAACACGTAAACACTTGTAGGGGTGACGTGATGGTATATATTACCTGTCATGTATTATTGAAGATGTCAGAAAAAAAACACTAATATTAGGCTTTTTTTTTTCATAAATATATAATATTTATTTATTTTAGTTAAATTTTATTTATGAAGCTGTTATATAAATATAAACATTTTTTTTTCTTCTTTTGTAGCTCCTCCGGGAAGATCCTGCCAGGCGCCTCGGAGTCCATGGTAACATCAGAGCCCATAGGTTTTTCCAGCGTATTGACTGGGACTCGGTGGAAGCCCTTAGAATGTGTCCCCCACATGTTCCTGTGCCAGTAAGTATTAGAGGAGATGTTTTATACAGACTCATTTATGAATAGTTTCACATAGCTTTAATCACTTTTTCCAAATTCGTCAGATTACTAATAACAGTGAAGGTCGCTGATTTGTCAGTGGTGAGATTGTAAGCCCCCATACATGTTAAATGATCAGCAGATAGTGACAAAATCTGCCGATCATTGGTTGACATATGTAGAGAGCCTCTAGCTTTCCTGAACTTTACTATATACTGTTCTTATGTAATCACCTTCTTGTGTTTTCTTTTTCTCTTATAGCCAAGTAACATCCAGCGCGGCTCCAGACCATTCAATCTTCAAATTCTGGAAGCAGCAGAGGCTAACAACTCAGCCCTCTCAGCAGACCACCAGGCCTTGTTCACGGGGTTTTCATTTACCAACATCAGCTGGAAAACCCCAAACCATCCACCGGCTCTTTAATATCATCAGAGCAAGCTGTCTTCCTAAACCCCAAGAAGAACATCAAAATAAGAAGATCCGGAAGGGCAAGCAGGACCTGGACAAGCAAGAAATAAGCGTGTCAGGACTCAAGCCAGGATCAGGACCCCAGAAGAACACAGAAGATATTCCTGTTCAAAAGGATGGCCATAAAGATGGATGAGGCAAGGGAGGTAAGTGCCCAGTAGGGACTTTTATGTGTGGCATTATGGTGTGCCTGGGAATACCATGCACACTACATGCCCCTGACAATAAGAGCCTTATGATACTATATGTATAGTGTTACGCTATGTATATAGTACATAAGAGAAAAAATATTCTAGTTATATTTACCGGTGACTACCGGTGACTATAATTACAATTTTCCCCTTCCTCCATAACAACTCATTGAGCTGTCCTGGGCGACGGGGAAATAAGGTGTGAGATGGCTGGCTATTAAGGGGTGGAAGGAGGCCAGTTTTTTTTTTTTTATAAATCATAGCATTTAAAGCTATATTGCTTTGCTATGTAAAATAATTATATTTACCGGTGACTACCGGTGACTATAGTTACACTTTTCCCCCTCCTCCATAACAACTCATTGAGCTGTCCAGGGCGACGGGGAAATAAGGTGTGAGATGGCTGGCTATTAAGGGGTGGAAGGAGGCCAGTTTTTTTTTTTTGGTTTGTTTTTTTTAATCATTGCATTTAAAGCTATATTGCTTTGCTATGTAAAATAATTATATTTACCGGTGACTACCGGTGACTATAATTACACTTTTCCCCTTCCTCCATAACAACTCATTGAGCTGTCCAGGGCGACGGGGAAATAAGGTGTGAGATGGCTGGCTATTAAGGGGTGGAAGGAGGCCAGTTTTTTTTTTTTTTTTTTTTAATCATTGCATTTAAAGCTATATTGCTTTGCTATGTAAAATAATTATATTTACCGGTGACTACCGGTGACTATAGTTACACTTTTCCCCTTCCTCCATAACAACTCATTGAGCTGTCCTGGGCGACGGGGAAATAAGGTGTGAGATGGCTGGCTATTAAGGGGTGGAAGGAGGCCAGTTTTTTTTTTTTTTTTTTTAAATCATAGCATTTAAAGCTATATTGCTTTGCTGTGTGAAATAATTATATTTACCGGTGGCTACCGGTGACTATAGTTACACTTTTCCCCCTCCTCTATAACAACTCATTGAGCTGTCCTGGGCGACGGGGAAATAAGGTGTGTGATGGCTGGCTATTAAGGGGTGGAAGGAGGCCAGTTTTTTTTTTTTTAAATCATAGCATTTAAAGCTATATTGCATTGCTATGTAAAAAAAATTATATTTACCGGTGACTACTGGTGACTATAGTTACACTTTTCCCCCTCCTCTATATCAACTCATTGAGCTGTCCTGGGCGACGGAGAAATAAGGTGTGTGATGGCTGGCTATTAAGGGGTGGAAGAAGGCCAGATTTTTTTTTTAAATCATAGCATTTAAAGCTGTATTGCTTTGCTATGTAAAATAATTACATTTACCTGTGACTATAGTTACACTTTTCCCCCTCCTCCATAGCAACTCATTGAGCTGTACTGGGCGACGGGGGAAATAAGGTGTGTGATGGCTGGCTATTAAGGGGTGGAGGAGGCCAGGTTTTTTTTTTTGTTAAATCATAGCATTATATCTAGCAACACTGCTAGATATAATCATAACAAAAGCATAAGGACATAAACATATGACGGTGTCCGGAGAGCCTGACGAGGCCGCAGTTGGTGAAATGCATGTCGAGGCTCACACACACCATCTGGATGCTCCTGTGCTTCTCGTGAGACATGGTACTGGTGCACATACTTTATGACTGATTATCTTCGGGCTCTCCTGATACCATCATATGTTTATCTCTTTATGCTCTTGTTATGATTATATCTACCAGGGTTAATTGGCTTCATTATTTTCACCTGCACCCCATATTGGGGATTAGCATCTACTGCGGCCATCTCGTCTTTTGACCAACTTCTGATTATTATATAGATATTGCAGGGGTATTATACAGGCAAAGTTTAAAGTTTTGCCTTCCTGCTCTCTACTATGTATTTATTTAACTGACTGCAATGCACGCCACTTATAAGACACTAGTGCTGTAGAACATCAGGGTTGCTTCACCTATATTTTGCGTACTGTTAAAACGTATTATAAACATCGAGCCTTTTTTCCGGGTTCTTATTAAAACTACGGCCACTCACAATTGATCAGCTAAACTCTCTGATATTTATACCTTATATAATTGTCAGTTAGCTGTGAGGTTTTAGTATTTAATTTATTTAATTATACCGGATTATATGCTTGCATATTCTACTTGTTAGTATACTTCTTTTGCAGGTATATTCATAATTTTTCCTGTTTTTTATAGACTATTCATCATATTTCTTAGTCTCGCAGTTTGCAGTAATTACTAGCCCACCTTAATTGTGTTTGCCCCTAGAACTCTAGAGCATTTTTCATCTCACAGGAGCTCCTCATTATCTGGTTCTATCCTTATATTCAGGGATTGTTTCCATCCTCCCTGTTTTTTAATTGTACTTCTCCCCCTTACCTTGTATTGTTGTATTATTGGTATTATATTTATAATTGATGTACAATAAAATGGTTTATATATTTAACAAACCTTTGTTTTCGTTTGGGTCTCCGTCTCCTCCATATTTATTAACATTATATATATTGAGCGGTATTTGACTAGGATTCCCTTCTTTTTGGTTTTGATATCTTCTTAGGGGTACAACACACTTCTCTTTAGTGATATCTCTTATGTAGGTTTACATGTGTAGATACAGGTCTGGTGACGAATTCTGTGTTGCTCTGTAAGTGTGCTGCAGTAATACAGTGGGTACGGAAAGTATTCAGACCCCTTTACATTTTTCACTCTTTGTTTCATTGCAGCCATTTGGTAAATTCTAAATAGTTCATATTTTACTCATTAAAGTACACTCTGCACACCATCTTGACTGAAAAAAACAGAAATGTAGACATTTTTGCAAGTTTATTAAAAAAGAAAAACTGAAATATCACATGGTCATAAGTATTCAGAATCTTTGCTCAGTACTGAGTAGAAGCACCCTTTTGAATTAGTACAGCCATGAGTCTTCTTCGGAATGGTGCAACAAGTTTTTCACTCCTGGATTTGGGGATCCACTGCCATTCTTCCTTGCAGATCCTCTCAAGTTCCGTCAGGTTGGATGCTGAACGTTGGTGGACAGCCATTTTCAGGTCTTTCCAGAGACGCTCAATTGGGTTTAGGTTAGGGCTCTGACTGGGCTAGTCAAGAATGGTCACAGAGTGGTTCTCAAACCCCTCCTTTGTTATTTTAGCTGTGTGCTTAGGGTCATTGTCTTGTTGGAAGGTGAACCTTTGGCCAAGTCTGAGGTCAAGAGCACTCTGGAAGAGGTTTTCATCCAGGATATCTCTGTACTTGGCCACATTCATGTTTCCTTCAATTGCAACCAGTCATCCTGTCCCTGCAGCTGAAAAACACCCCCATAGCAATGCTGCCACCACCATGTTTCACTGTTGGGATTGTATTGGGCAGGTAATGAGCAGTGCCTGGTTTTCTCCACAAATACTGCTTAGAATTATCACCAAAAAGTTCTATCTTCATCTCATCAAACCAGAGAATCTTATTTCTCATAGTCTGGGAGTCCTTGACTGGTGGAGGACTGCAGTGATAGTTGACTTTATGGAACTTTCTCCCATCTCCCTACTGCATCTCTGGAGCTCAGCCACAGTGATCTTGGGGTTCTTCTTTACCTCTCTCACCAAGTCTCTTCTCCCATGATTGCTCAGTTTGGCTGGATGGCCAGGTCTAGGAAGACTTCTGGTGGTCCCAAACTTCTTCCATTTAAGGATTATGGAGGCCACTGTGCCCTTAGGAACATTGAGTAATACAGAAATTCTTTTGTAACCTTGGCCAGATCTGTGCCTTGCCACAATTTTGTCTCTGAGCTCCTTGGGCAGTTCCTTTGATTCTCATTTGGTCTGACAAGCACTGTGAGCTGTTAGGTCTTATATAGACAGGGGTGTGCCTTTACAAATCAAGTCTTATCAGTTAATTAAACACAGCTGGACTCCAATGAAGGAGTAGAACCATCTCAAGGAGGATTACAAGGAAATGGACAGCATGTGACTTTAATATGAGTGTCTGAGCAAAGGGTCTGAATACTTATGACCATGTGATATTTAAATTTTTCTTTTTAATAAATTTGCAAAAATTTCTATATTTCTGTTTTTTTTCAGTCAAGATGGGGTGCAGAGTGTACTCTAATGAGTAAAATATGAACTATTTAGAATTTACCAAATGGCTGCAATGAAACAAAGAGTGAAAAATTTAAAGGGGTCTGAATACTTTCCGTACCCACTGTATACCAGGAATAAACCAGAAGGGAACAGTAAGCACTGCTTATTACATGTACCTAGCTTTTCTTTTAACCTACTCCTACTCCTTCAACATGCTTACATATGCTCACAGTTTTGGCTCCACTAATCCTCAGTCTCCTTCGCTATCCCCAAACCTCAGCACCCTCTAACCAAATAATTATCTCTCCTTCCCTCTTATCTCCACACCTGTCCTCATCTGCCATACTGCTCTTCAACCTCAGATCTATCCTACTAAAACATGAAAAAACAGTCACTCTCCTTCTCCCACCTGCTCTACCTCTCTCTGCTTCTCCTCACTGCAGGCGACATATCTTCCAATCCTGTTACCCCCACATCCAGGGCCGGTTTTAGCCAAAGTGGGGCCCTGGGCAAAAGTTTAAAGTGGGGCACCAAACGCTCATATATTGTACCATCACACAGAAACATTTCAGTTGCATTTACATGCACAGAGTTCAGGCCGTTAAGCGAGTGCAATTGTCAAGTCGTTCTGTGCTTGATATTGGCGTCTTTAGACAGGCTGACTAACAATGATGAGCGCATGATGAACAGTGATGAACAATTACTAGTGATGTGCTGCTGAGAATAATGATTTTTTGTTCTGCCATAAACAATCCAATCACCCGATGAATGAGCAGCATTTTGCTCATTCATTGGGCAATTGCCAATCTTTACACTTATTAACTTTTGTCTGTGCTGCCGGGATTTATAACTGTGGATGCTACATACACATAGTTCAGTTTTTCTATTATATCAAATACTTATTTCAAGCAATAATATACAAATTAATTATGTAAAAATGTAAAAATCATACAGTCTGATTTTCTAGATTACTTTTTATATTCTGTCTCTCACAGTTGAAGTGTACCCACGATAAAAATTACAGACCTCTTCATTCTTTGTAGGTGGGAAAACTTGCAAAATCAGCAATGTATCAAATACTTATTTTCCCCACTGTATATATGAGCACATAGATATAGACTTGTGTTTATATATATATATATATTTATTAAGCACATATATATACAGTACAGACCAAAAGTTTGGAAACACCTTCTCATTTAAAGATTTTTCTGTATTTTCATGACTATGAAAATTGTCCATTCACACTGAAGGCATCAAAACTATGAATTAACACATGTGGAATTATATACTTAACAAAAAGTGTGAAACAACTGAAAATATGTCTTATATTCCAGGTTCTTCAAAGTAGCCACCTTTTGCTTTGATGACTGCTTTACACACTCTTGGCATTCTCTTGATGAGCTTCAAGAGGTTATCACTGGAAATGGTCTTCCAACAATGGTTTTCACTTCACAGGTGTGCCCTGTCAGGTTTAATAAGTGGGATTTCTTGCCTTATGATTGTGGTTGGGACCATCAGTTGTGTTGTGCAGAAGTCTGGTGGATACACAGCTGATAATCCTACTGAATAGACTGTTAGAATTTGTATTATGGCAAGAAAAAAGCAGCTAAGTAAAGAAAAACGAGTTGCCATCATTACTTTAAGAAATGAAGGTCAGTCAGTGCGAAAAATTGGGAAAACTTTGAAAGTGTCCCCAAGTGCAGTTGCAAAAACCATCAAGTGCTACAAAGAAACTGGCTCACATGAGGACCGCCCCAGGAAAGGAAGACCAAGAGTCACCTCTGCTTCTGAGGATAAGTTTATCCGAGTCACCAGCCTCAGAAATCGCAGGTTAACAGCAGCTCAGATTAGAGACCAGGTCAGTGCCACACACAGTTCTAGCAGCAGACACATCGTTTCCACAACTATTAAGAGGAGACTTTGTGCAGCAGGCCTTCATGGTAAAATAGATGCTAGGAAACCACTGCTAAGGACAGGCAACAAGCAGAATAGACTTGTTTGGGCTAAAGAACAGACGAAATGGACATTAGACCAGTGGAAATCTGTGCTTTGCTCTGATGAGTCCAAATTTAAGATCTTTGGTTCCAACCACCGTGTCTTTGTGCGACGCAGAAAAGGTGAACGGATGGACTCTACATGCCTGGTTTCCACCGTGAAGCATGGAGGAGGAGGTGTGATGGTGTGGGGGTGCTTTGCTGATGACACTGTTGGGGATTTATTCAAAATTGAAGGCATACTGAACCAGTATGGCTACCACAGCATCTTGCAGCGGCATGCTTTTTCATCCGGTTTGCGTTTAGTTGGACCATCACTTATTTTTCAACAGGACAATGACCCCAAACACACCTCCAGGCTGTGTAAGGGCTATTTGACCAAGATGGAGAGTGATGGGGTGCTACGCCAGATAACCTAGCCTCCACAGTCACTAGACCTGAACCCAATCGAGATTGTTTGGGGTGAGCTGGACCGCAGAGTGAAGGCAAAAGGGCCAACAAGTGCTAAGCATCTCTGGGAACTCCTTCAAGATTGTTGGAAGACCATTTCCGGTGACTACCTCTTGAAGCTCATCAAGAGAATGCCAAGAGTGTGCAAAGCAGTCATCAAAGCAAAAGGTGGCTGCTTTGAAGAACCTAGAATATAAGACATATTTTCAGTTGTTTCACACTTTTTTGTTAAGTATATAATTCCATATGTGTTAATTCATAGTTTTGATGCCTTCAGTGTGAATGTACAATTTTAATAGTCATGAAAATACAGAAAAATCTTTAAATGAGAAGGTGTGTCCAAACTTTTGGTCTGTACTGTATATATGCACAATACTTACCAGTCTGTCTTTTCCTCTTCACTTCTTCTAAACTCCTGCACAGTACAGGACCTGTGATGATATCATGGTTACGACTGTGGTGTCATCAAAGATCCTTAAGCAGTCCCAACAACTGTATTGATAACGCAGAGCTATTATGTAGTTTTTGCGGTAGATGTTTGGTGTCAGTGGTGTAACTTGGGCTGCTCTGTTGCCAGGATGTGACTGTCAACATCATGCTAATTGAGAGACGGCTCCCCGCAATGAGGCAGCGAGGAGCTGGCTGTCAGCATGACATCAGCAGTTACACCCTGGCTACAGAGCGGAAGAGAAGCTGTTGCGACAATGTGACGTCAGCGGAAGTCTCAGAATGATCGTCAGGAATGGTCTGTGACCACTCTGTGCTAGGAGAGATCTGCGCTGGGTAGAATAGGCAGGTAGTTAGTAACCACCTGCCTGTCAGCACTTATGCCCATAGTAAAAAATTAATATAATTCTAGATAAACCCTTTGAGAGGGGGTTCCCTAGTAGTTGACAACCCCTTTAAATCCATTACCTGAGGTTGAATATGACACAACAAAATACTAAACTTTTCTTTGTGCACCTTTGAGAAATGCTGCCAATGGCTGGTCTCCTTTCTGCACAGTGGTTCTGCGCTCCTCCCCTCACCCTCTAGAGCAACTATTGGTTGCTCAAGTCAAGTCAGCTGGGTATTGTAAAGAGAGCCTGTCACCAGAAAAAAACGCTATTAATCTGCAGATATAGGCTTAATCTGCAGGTTAATAGCGTTACTAACCTGCCCGGTGCCCACACATATCAGAACGCTATGGGGAGAAAATGTCCTTTATTCACTCCAGCAACGTTTAGTTTCAGTCATGGGGGCACAGGATCAGTCACCGATCTGAGTTTACAGTACCGTGCCCCTGGCCTTGACTGACAGCCGGCCCCAATGCAGAGCGACTGTCAGTCAGGGCCGGGGGCGCAGTTACAGCCACTGCTCTGTATTTTCAGACCGGTGACTGAAACCGCGCCGGCACCGCCCCGTGACTGAAACTGGAACACTGCTGGAAGGAATGAAGTTCATTTTCTCCTCGCAGCGTTCAGCTAAGTGCAGGCACCAGGCAGGTTAGTAACGCTATTACCCTGATGATTGACCCCATATCTGCAGGTTAATAGTGCTTTTTCTGGTGACAGGTTCCCTTTAAAGCTCAAGCCCAGGACTTATCAAATCTTCTTATTGTGTAATAAGCACAGTAAACAGGACCTCTTCAACAAATTTGAACTGCTCCAGATGCTCCCCCTGTCATCACACACTTGATGTGATTCTGCAGGCTGACAACCAGGGTCGGACTGGGGTGGCTAGGGCCCACCAGGGGAACTGACTCTAGGGGCCCACACTACAGCCCACCATAAACGGTTTTATTACTTGTTATGCTTTTCTATAATGTTCTATAATTACATGATTGGCCGCGCTGTGGAGCACCAAGTTGCAGGACTATATTCGAACAGTCATTCCGTACTGCCAGAGTCCCTTTAATGGTAACTTGTCACCTTGAAAAACGCTATTTATCTGCAGATAAAAGGGTAATCTGCAGGTAAATAGGGTGTAAAGCCTGGTTAGACGGCTTATTGGAAAAGCATTGGCTACACAGAGAAAATTACATTTTATTCTCCCTGCCGCCACTCGCTTCCTGTTATTGGGTCGGTGCAAGGAGGGAGACATTACAGTCACCACGAACTACAAAGTGAGGGTGCTGCAATAACGTCCGGCACCTTGATTGTGACATCTTCTATGGAGCCCAACCTCAGGCTGAGCTTCATTGAATGACTAACATGGCAGCAACACCTGGCAACTAGTGCTGAGTGAGTGTGGTCGGATAAGGTGTGATCCCAGCATGCTCGGGTGTTATCTGAGTATCTTGTAGTGCTCTGCTAATATGCTCGAGTCCCCGGGGTAGCATGTTTTGCGGCAGTAGACAGACGCAACACATGCAGGAATTGCCTGTTTGTTAGGTAATCCCTGCATGTGTTGCTTCTGTCTACCGCCGCAAAACATGCTACCCCGGGGACTCGAGCATATTAGCAGAGCACTACAAGATACTCAGATAACACCTGAGCATGCTGGGATCACACCTTATCCGACCACACTCACTCAGCACTAGTTGCCAGGTGTTGCTGCCATGTTAGTCATTCAATAACGCTCAGCCTGAGGTTGGGCTCCATGGAAGTGTCACAATTAAGGTGCCTGACGTTATTGCAGCACTTTGTAGCTCGCGGTGACTGTAATGTCTCTTATCCGACCACGCGCACTCAGCACTACTGGCAACCCATCAGCAACCTGCAACTGCGTCACAGGGGGCTGAAGGGAACAGGTGACTGCATGCACCGGCCATTGTGCTATCTAAATGCCGCTGTCAGTGATTGACAAGGGCACTTAAATACTCAAAACAGCAGCAATCAAGGCGAGCTCTGATCACTGCTGTTACAGGCAGACGCCGGCTATGTAACACAGCCGACATCTGCCCAGTATGGAGCAGGCTCAGCTCCTGAACCCGTGTCCATACAAGCACATCCCTATGGTGACAGTTTTGTCAGGGTTAGCATATTTCACTTGTCTGTTCCTAAATGTGGAAAGACAAATGGAATTCCCTAACACATGTGAGTGAGTCCTAACAGATTTAATAAAGGTGCCTCAAGCATATGAATGTTATTACACACCACAATGCACAGTTACATACACGCATCTTACAAAAATACATATTATTCCAGATACGCAGACGCGCACAAACACGCAGACGAGCACAAACACATCAGTACACGAATACATCATCTGAACCACCATCAATTGTAATGTCAGGTCAGACCCATATATCTTTGTATCGCATAAACCTACAACTCCCAGTATGTAATTAACAATAGAGATACTGGGAGTTATCAGTCATCATCAGACTGCAGACCATACAGGAACCACATTACTGATGAGACACAGGCAGGATCACAAATGAACATTTACATGCAGGTATCTTACCTGAGACGGCTTCTCTGATTAGAGTCGTTCTCTTTCTGTTCTTCCTCTTGTCCAGACTCCATGATGAGTTCCACAGCTCGTCTCTGCAGACTTCCATCTTCTCCGGTCTTCTGCAGCACATCCCCACATGATGCCCTTAAAGATAGCAGTGTCATTATGATGCTCCTGAATAAAAATATCTACACTGAGCCCCTAAATAAACCTAACTCTTACAATGCTCCCTGCACAAAATATGACATACACTCTACCACTCTTATGGTACATGCTCTCCACACTGTCCTCTCCTTACCATACTGGGCCCCCTCTTCACACTGTCCTCTCACACTGTGTCCCCCCTATACTACCCAGTCTCTATACTGTGCCCCTTCATCACACTCCACCTCCTCAGCATACTGTTACCTCCTTTCTGTGCCCTCACACTGTTTCCCCCATACTGCCGCATCTCTATACCTTCCCCCTCACTACCTAGTCTCTGTGCTGTGTCACATCACACTTTTCTCTCTCCATACTATCTCCTCACACTATTCCCCCACTCTCCATACTGTTTCCTTATACATCCCCCTTCCCCATTCTGTTCCTGCACTCATTCCCACCCCTCTAGTTCACCATACCGTTTCTTCACACATCTCCCCATTTTGTCTCCTAAAATTTCTCTCCCCAAATATAATAAATCATCGGAAGACCACACAGACATGCAGAAGCGCGCTTACACACACGAAAACAAGCGCACACAGACACATACTAAGGGCTCTTTCACACGTCAGTACATGCGGTGACAGTTTCCTCATGTACCACAGACACTGGTACACGTAGACCCATTCAAATGAATGTGCACACGTCAGTGTGTTTCCACTTTCCACAGACCATGTGGTGTCCATGGGCAAAACACGCTGACATGTCTGTTTTTTACCTGCTGCACAGGCCGCAAAACGTCCCGCACACTGATGACAGTTAGTGCTCTTCCCAAGCACTGGGTGCTGAGCGCTGCCCTCATCATAGATCCCTGCTGGCGCTGCGATCAGCAGCAGCAGGGTCAATGATGAGAGTAGTAGTCTACTCCAGCAGTGTCCAACTGTAAAAATAGGAATAAAATAAAAAAAATCCTTATACTCACCTCTCCTAAGAGTCACCCGCTGTAATCCGTGCGAGCACTCACGCCGAGGAGAATGACTCCTGCAGCGAGTGGACCCCGGAGCTGCGCTCAACAAGCGGTGCCTTGTCAATCACTGAGTGCAGCTCCGAGGCCCGCTCGCTGCAGAAGTCATTCTCTTCGGCGTGAGCGCTCGCACAGATTACAGCGGGTGACACTTAGGAGAGGTGAGTACAAGGATTTTTTAATTTTATTCCTATTTTTACAGTTGGACACGGCGGGAGTTGACTACTACTCTCATCATTGACCCTGCTGCTGCTGATCGCAGTGCCGGCAGGGATCCATGATGAGGGCAAGCGCTCAGCACCCGGCTCTTGGGAACAGCGTTAACTGTACACTGATTCCCAAGCACTGGTATGTGTCACACGGATGACACACAGGTGGACACATATCTCCAGTCCCGTAAATATCAGGACATGTGAAAGAGCCCTAATATACACACGCAGATACACATACCCACAGAAATGGGGACACGTACACACGCAGGCAAGCACACACAGAAATGCACACGCAATCATGCACAGACACACTCAGACAATCACACACAAAAATGCAGACAAGCAGGGAAGCACGCACAAACGTGTGAAGACACATATACACGTAGGCATGCAGGCACTCAAATACATACACATGCTGGCATATACACACACACGCAGGCATATACACACACACATGCAGGCATATACACACACACACATGCAGGCATACATACACACACACACAAGCAGGCATATACACACACACACACACACATATGCAGGCATATACACACACACACATGCAGGCATACACAAACACACATACATGCAGGCATATACACACACACACACATGCAGGCATATACACACACACACATGCAGGCATACATACACACACACAAGCAGGCATATACACACACACACACATGCAGGCATACACACACACACACATGCAGGCATATACACACATGCAGGTATATATACACACACACATGCAGGCATATACACACACACACATGCAGGCATACATACACACACACACACATAGACACACACACACACATACATACACACACACATATACACGCACACATACATACACACACACATACACACACACACACACATACATACACACACACATATACACGCACACACACACACACCTGCCCACAAACACACACACACACACACCTGCCCACACACACACACACATATACACACACACACCTGCCCACAAACACACACACACACACCTGCCCACACACACACACCTGCCCACACACAAACACACCTACACACACACACCTGCCCACACAGACACCTGCCCACAAACACACACACACCTGCCCACACACACACCTGCCCACACACACACACACACCTGCCCACACACACATACACCTGCCCACACACACACACACACACACCTGCCCACACACAAACACACCTGCCCACACATACACACATATACACACACACACCTGCCCACACACACACACACACACACACCTGCCCACACAGACAGCTGCCCACAAACACACACACATCTGCCCACACACACACACACTCACCATCCCCCGGCTCCATTCCTCCTGCCTGCTCTGTCTCTTTTCCGGTGCAGCACTGCAGGCCGGGGCGCACTGCGTGACGTCACAGCTAGGAGACACAGCCGCGCACAGGGCCATGTCTCCTAGCAGTGACGCGGCCGGGCCAGCACAGGGAAGTTAACTGCTGCAGTGCTGGCCCGGCCGATGAAGAAGTAGCGGCGGCCGCTGCTGGGGGAGTGGTCCGGGCCCCCCCCTCCCGCCACTGCTACCGCTATGTGCCGCGGCGGCCCGCACATATAATGAGGGCAATCCGGCATTAGACACCCCGCCTGGAGCCGCGGGCCCCCTGCCGGCTCGGGGCCCCGGGCGGTCACCCGGATTGCCCTCATTATAATCCGCCTATGTATCCATGCCCTGTTTCATCTCTATAGAAAGGCAAAATCATGATAGAAAACATGACCATGATATTTCCCGCCCGAGACCTCCATGGGCGAAGATATCCTGAAAGTTGGGGATCTCATAAACTTCTAAAAGATCTAGCACACCTATGACAAGTCCTCATATGAGCTCACCAATAGAAGGTATGTGGGTGTAACCGTGATCTTATTAAATCAGAGCTTGGATTTTGGTCATTGGTCAGTCCTGGAAGGTACAGCTTGCTGTAGTTGTATCTGTTTTCCTAAGGAGTTCTTCTAAGGAGTGCTTCCTTGCGCTAAGCTCTGAGCTATTTCTCTGACACAGGTTTAGCACTTTTCTTTTATTATCTTTTTGATTTTATGTTAATGTATATATCATATTGTTTGTATCATCTTTGTGTATTTTTTATACACACTGCCTACTTTTCAAGATTAGATCACTTGTTTTTATTCTGTTATTCCCACACCCTATCATTTCTTTCTTAGAAAATTGGGCGTGAGGAGCGATCAACACGCCCATATGATGGCGCGGTCGAGCATGTAAATTGTAACTCCCTACATGTATTTCTATAGCAGGACGAAGAACGTTTGGCGTTCGAAACGTGTAGGTTTCACAGAGGTCTCCACCTTTATTTATTTTATTTTTGCAATGTGTATATCTTTTTAATGGATTAACAATAAAATCATAATTTTATCTGCAATTGAATCTGGAAGCTGACGCATCACAATGTCGGTGGATATGCACCTTCTCTTTTTGGTTGAGGAGAAGGTGACTCCTACAGGGTGAGATAGAAAAATGCAATGAGCCTAAGAACTAACAGGCAGGTAATTGCTTATTACGTGCTTGTTCTACCCTGTGGTGGCTCAGATTGCTCCTGGACCGCTCCTAACAGCGATTCTGCTGCTTCACGTCAACAGAACAGCTCTTCCTCTTCCCGACTGCTCTGTCAAAGAGGCGTGACTGCCAACTTTATGCTGATAGGCAGCAGGGAGCCAGCTGTCAATCAGCATGACACCGGCAGTCACACCCCATCAACAGATCAGAGCGGGAGCTGAAAAATCACTGTCAGGAGCGCTCCATGACCACTCTGAACCAGCAAATATCGGCGCCTGGCACAACAGGCACATAGTTAGCAAATACTTGCCTGTTAGTTCTTAGGTCCATGGTAAAAAAAAAAAAAAAAAAAAGTCCCGGACAACCCCTTTTAATATTAAGGAGCAGGAATTCTCCGCATGATGCTATAATCAAGAAAACATGAAATTCTCTCCTGCCCAGTCAGTCTGCCCGATCTGTTACACCATGATTACCAAAACCTCGACTCATTCCACTGCCCACTTGTATTACCACTTACCCGGCTCTGCTTGGCCCCTGTTACCAGGCCATTGGCTTGTCTGACTGCAAGTGCACACTTCTGAACCGGGAGTCCCTGTGGATTTTCACATCCCCTCAATTTGACATAATGAATTTCAGTGACACAGAGGATTGTTCGGCTAGACCAGGGGACTCAAACTCGGCTGGGTATATGGGCCGCACATGGAAAAAATTTGAATTTGGGGGCCGCATTCTTTGTTCAATGTTACATTTTTAGTGATACCATTTTTTTTGTATACACCTTTTGAACATTTTTGCCGTGTTTATTTTTTTATGGCTTGGGTCGTTATGGATGTGGCGATAATAAACGTGCACTTTTTTGTGTTTACTTTAGTTTACATATAAAACAGCATTTTTAGTGCCCAATATTTTTTCATGCTTTATTTTATTTTTTATTTTTTTTACAATTTTATTTCCTCCAATTGGCCACATACAGTAATATTGTCTTACAATTAGCATCATATAGTAATAATGGAAAACATCTTGTAGTAATGTTCCCCATCCAAGTCCCCATCTTGTACTAATGTGCCCCATCCAGGTCCCCATCCTGTGGCAACGTTCCCCATCCTGACGCCCATCTTGTACTAATGTGCCTCATCCAGGTCCCCATCCTGTGGCTATGTGCCCCATCCAGGTCCCCATCCTGTGGCAATGTTCCCCATCCAGGTCCCCATCTTGTGGCTCTGGTCCCCATCTTGTGGCTCTGTGCCCCATCTAGGTCCCCATCTTGTGGCTCTGTGCCCCATCCAGGTCCCCATCCTGTGGCAACGTTCCCCATCCTGGCGCCCATCTTGTACTAATGTGCCTCATCCAGGTCCCCATCCTGTGGCAATGTTCCCCATCCAGGTCCCCATCTTGTGGCTATGTGCCCCATCCAGGTCCCCATCTTGTGGCTATGTGCCCCATCCAGGTCCCCATCTTGTGGCTATGTGCCCCATCCAGGTCCCCATCTTGTGGCTCTGGTCCCCATCTTGTGGCTCTGTGCCCCATCCAGGTCCCCATCTTGAGGCTATGTGCCCCATCCAGGTCCACATCTTGAGGCTCTGTGCCCCATCCAGGTCCCCGTCCTGTGGCTATGTGCCCCATCCATGTTCCCGTCCTGTGGCTATGTGCCCCATCCAGGTCCCCGTCCTGTGGCTATGTGCCCCATCCAGGTCCCCTCTTGTGGCTATGTGCCTCATCCAGGTCCCCATCTTGTGGCTATGTGCCCCATCCAGGTCCCCTCTTGTGGCTATGTGCCCCATCCAGGTCCCCGTCCTGTGGCTATGTGCCCCATCCAGGTCCCCGTCCTGTGGCTATGTGCCCCATCCAGGTCCCCTCTTGTGACTATGTGCCTCATCCAGGTCCCCATCTTGTGGCTATGTGCCCCATCCAGGTCCCCTCTTGTGGCTATGTGCCCCATCCAGGTCCCCGTCCTGTGGCTATGTGCCTCATCCAGGTCCCCATCCTGTGGCTATGTGCCCCATCCAGGTCCCCTCTTGTGGCTATGTGCCCCATCCAGGTCCCCGTCCTGTGGCTATGTGCCCCATCCAGGTCCCCATCTTGTGGCTATGTGCCCCATCCAGGTCCCCTCTTGTGGCTATGTGCCCCCTGTGCTGTTCTTCACACACATAAAATAGAAAAAAAAAAAGATGATTCTCACCTGTCCTCCGTTCCCTCGGCGGCCTTCCTGCAGATGTGGCCCGCAGGCACCACAGAGTCAGACCCCTTGACGATCCCGACCTGGTCCAGGAGGAGCCGCCGACAGCAGCGCTGCATTGCCGCACAGAGACCGTCTCCCAGCACTGCATTTCCAATGTCAGCCGCCGGCCAATCAGAGGCCAGCAGCTGACATCTGCATATGGCAATGACGTCATACTCGCTGCGCCGACACGCAGATGTCAGATGCTGGCCTCTGATTGGCCGGCGGCTGACATTGGAAATGCAGTGCTGGGAAACAGTCTCTGTGTGGCAATTCAGCGCTGCTGTCGGCGGCTCCTCCTGGACCAGGTCGGGATCGTCAAGGGGTCTGTGCCTGCGGGCCGCATAAAGCCGCCTCAGGGGCCGCATGCGGCCCGCGGGCCGCGTGTTTGAGACCCCTGGGCTAGACTGAACAAACTAGCATCTATTTTTGATAATAAACCATCAGTGGTGACAACAGAACCGGATGAATTTAAAGATCTCATGTTCCAGATGGAAAACAAAATGACCAGAGAACTTAAAGTTTGGTGGGATCTCACAACCTTGGACACATATATAAAAAAGGAAATGATCCCTAGAGGTCTGCGTTTAAAAAAAAGTCGCCACCACTATATACAATGACAGTTTTCAAGAAGATCAGAATGCGATTCTTAGTCAATGTTCACTGAATCTTATGCACCTCATAATCAAACATGAGGAACTGGAACTGACTTAAATTAAATTGGATATTAAAAATATACAATCGTCTTTGGGGAAATATGTGCAACTAAAAGAATTTAATATTTGTAATGACAAACTGAAATCTAATTTGGCCAAGTTGGAGAACACCATTATGGATATAAAAAGATCCAAGTTCAAAAGGGACAGTGAGGACTATGCACAGAACAAGATTTATAGTTGGAATAAACAATTACCATCCATCTTAAAAAAACGCTCCCACAAACGTTTTCAGAGATCTGGAAGAGGGAGTTTTAAGGAGCATGATGATGTTACGGATAATTCTTTTGCTGCCACCTCTGATGATTACTCAGATTCATCTATGAGTTCAATGGGAGAAATGCAACAATTGTATTTTATCAAAAATAAATTATCTAGTGCTGGTGGAGCAATTACAAAAAACGGAGGAAGAGGGTGTGGCGCCCCTGAGGGTTCGGTCGCCACAGGGGGGTACTGCATCTTGTGAAAGAGGTGTGGTATCTCCTCTCCCAGGTTAGGATGGAGCACCTGTCGGGACCCCACCTCATCACTCAACACTACACACTCCTGTCCTATGGGGGGCTAGTATGCACTAGGGTGCTGCCCCAGCAGGATAATGGAGATGAGGGAACCAAAGATAGGGGAAACCATGTAGTGGGTGAGGGTGGAGGACGCACTTTTAGGTTACACTTGTAGATACAGTCCATATTTAACAGCCAGCCATCTTAAGTTCAAGGTTGTTTGATTGTGGTCTTCACAGCTGGCAGTGGCCTTGTGTAGGAGCCTGCAGCGTGCTGGAGATGCACGGTCCTCGTTCTCTGGCCTTGAGACGAGGAGCAGGATAGAGTTAACGGAGGTCTCTACCCGGTCAAGGTCCCTGCTTAAGAAGGCCTGGAGGGGAGCTGAGGAGGAGAGCTCCGCAGGCAAAAGGATCCCAGGGAATACGGATGGAGCGGCATACGCCACCTGTACTCTCCATTCTGGCCTAGTCAGAGGGACTCCTGCTGCAAGAGGGGTACCAGCCCCCGATATCTGACTTTGTTACTTCACGTCTCAGTCGGAAAAGCCCGGAGGCTAAGTGGTTCCCACCGGGTAACAGACGGAGCGGAGTCGCCACCCGTGCCCTTGTTCTGTGTATAGCCAGAGGGAGACCCAGCCTTGCAACACGCACTGCACACGGACAGGAGAGGCCCAAGGGGGAGATTTCTAGGAACACGCTGGTGCTGGGGGTCCTGATAGACGCACCTGAACTACCGGGGTGTGCCGAACCCCCTTCTCTGGTGGCCACAGCACGCCATGAGGAGCAAGGAGAAGCCTTGCAGCTGACCTCTAACAACATGAGTAAAGCTTGGAAGACTACATCCATTGCCTCCGATCCATTATTGCAGCGCGACACCACACCGCACCACTGTACCTACTACGACTCCCCTCATCCTCCTTTTTCCTCTGCCCTGAGGCCCTGCTCCGCCTGTGGGGAGTAGTACTACCATCGGCTGCCACAACATCCCCCCTCAGAGGACTGCAGCAGCGCTGGTGGCGCATCACCAGACACCACAGGTGGTGTAGTCGTTTATCCACTCATAATTGCCACTCATCAACTGGCCCCTATTTTTAATGTGTGCGCCCTGGGCACGGACCGGGCCGAGGCCGCGACTGCATCCCCATTCTACCAACTGGGCCCGCCGTCCGAGTACACCCCTTTCCCAGGGAGGGTTAGGCGCTACTGAAACAGCTAGTGGCGGGTCACACAAGGGCGGGACGTAAGCGTAAATGCAAACAAGTACCCGACACAGAGCAAAAAACGCCATTATTAGAGTCACCTGTTTGGAATCTCTCTAGCTACATCTTATCTGAGAGTCAAATTTCTCTCCTGGCTAAAGACCTGAGCTTTTCACCTTCTAACGAATTCGACATTTTCAGAACAATTCTGGATGTTAACAAACTAGCACGTAACCTCACCATCCGATGTCATTTTATGGACATGAAAAATCCACAGAATACAGCTTCAGAAGAAGTTTCTCCTAGGACAAGCCAGGATTCCATGTTATTATTCACAGAACAACAGTCTTTATTACAAATGAAACAATTCGAGACGGAATCTTTAATTCCAAATGTAAATTTAAATGACGACTTTCGGGCTGGTAATCCTTTCTTTTACCCACTTCAGTCCAGACCATTGGTTCTGGATCAGTTCCAGGACTTAATTGAAAAAGAACTAGTGGAATTAAAGAATGAATTATCTTCTACTAATCATTTGGACTCTAATCTGACATATAGAGAAAAAGACGCTCTGAAAAAATTAAAGGATAATTCAGACATACTAGTCCGCTCAGCGGATAAAGGTGGCACTATAGTACTGAATGCAGGATTGTATAAAAAATTGAATTTGATGGATTTAGAAAATAGGGATGTTTATTTGGAGTTAGCTAGAGATCCTACTGTTGAGTTTAATGCTGCTATGTATAATCTATTAAACGAAGGTTTGCACTGAGGGGCCCTAAAAAAAAAATTAATGGAATATTTATACGTAGATCACCCAATTGTTCCAGTTTACCATTCGCCTCCAAAAATACATAAAAATATTTTTCCACTACCTTTAACCCCTTTATTACCCAAGGTGGTTTGCACATTAATGACCAGGCCAATTTTTACAATTCTGACCACTGTCACTTTATGAGGTAATTACTCTGGAACGCTTCAACGGACCCCCCTGATTCTGAGATTGTTTTTTCGTGGCATATTGTACTTCATGACTGTGGTAAAATTTCTCCGATATCACTTGCATTTATTTGTGACAAAAACTGAAATTTGGCAAAAATTTTTGAAAATTTAGAAATTTTCAAAATTTGAATTTTTATGCCCTTAAATCAGAGAGATATGTCACACAAAATAGTTAATAAATAACATTTACCACATATCTTCTTTACATCAGCACAATTTTTAACCAAATTTTTTTTTTATTAGAGAGCTATAAGGGTTAAAAGTTGACCAGAGATTTCTCATTTTTCCAACAAAATTTACAAAACCATTTTTTTAGGGACCACATCACATTTGAAGTCACTTTGAGGGGTCTTTATGACAGAAAATACCCAAAAGTAACACCACTCTAAAATCTGCACCCCCAAGGTGCTCAAAACCACATTCAAAAAATGTATTAACTATTCAAGTGCTTCACAGAAATTTTTGGAATGCGGAAGAAAAAAATTAACATTTAACTTTTTTCACAAAAATGTTACTTTAGACCCAATTTTTTTATTTTCACAGGGTTAACAGGAAAAAATTGACCCCAAAATTTGTTGTTCAATTTTCCCTGACCACACAGATACCCCATATGTGGGGAAAAAACACTGTTTAGGCGTACGGCAGGGTTCGGAAGGGAAGGAGCGCCATTTGACTTTTTGAAAGTAAAATTTGCTTGAATAATTAGCGGACGCCATGTTGTGTTTGGGGAGCCCCTTATGTGCCTAAACAGTGGAAACCCCTCACAAGTGACACCATTTTGTAAACTAGACCCCTCAGAGAACCTTTACAGAAGTTTAAACATGGAGCCATGACAATAAATAATCAAACTTTTTCCACAAAAATTATGTTTTAGCCCCATTTTTTTATTTTCACAAGGGTAAGAGGAGAAAATGGCCCCAAAAACTTTTTGCAATTTCTCCTGAGTACGCCAATACCCTATATGTGGGGAAAATACAGTGTATGGGTGCACGGCAGAGTTCAGAAGGGAAGGAGCACTGTGTGACTTTTTGAACGCAAAATTGGCTGGAATTGAGGGCGGACGCCATGTCACGTTTGAAGAACCCCTGATGCGCCTAAATAGTTGAAACCCCCCACAAGTGACCCCATTTTGGAAACTACACCCCTCAAGGATTTTATCAAGGGGTATAATGAACATTTTGAACCCGGTACGACACATAATTTGATAACATTAGGTCATCATATTGAATAAGTTGTCATTAGTCTTGAGCACAAGTGCTCGCTACTTGAGTTTGCATCGTGTACTCGGGTATGCACCATGTATCGCACGTGCTCGAGTGACATGCTCGAGTCCTGCCCACATGTTTCACAGTTATTAGACACCCAAAACAAACATGCAGGGATTGCTGGTGCATGGCAGGCAATCCCCGCACGTTTTTTTTGACTGTGAAGCATATGGGGCAGAGACTCGAGCACCCGTGATACTCAATGCATACCCGAGCACCCGATGCAAACTCAAGTAGCGAGCACTTGTGCTCAACACTAGTCGCCATATCGTCATCTTTTTTTTTTTTGCTTTTGAAAAAAATCCCAACCCTAGCACAACCCTAACCCTAGAGTTTATTTTTTACACCGTTCCTTGTGCAGTATAAGTGATTAGACGACTTTATTCTTTGGGTCGGTGAGATTACAGCGATACCAGAATCCTATCGGGTTTTTATGATTGACAGCTGTCTCACACTAAAAGACGCATTTTTTTGCAAAATCTAGTTTTTGCATCGCCATATTTTGAGAGCTATAATTTTTCCATATTTTGGCCGACAGAGTCATTTGACAACTTGTTTTTTGCGGGATGAGTTGACGTTTTTATTGGTACCATTTTCAGTCACGTGACATTTTTTGATCGCTTTCTATTCCGATTTTTGGGAGGCAGAATAAGCAAAAACAAACAATTCAGGAATTGTTTTTTTTAATTTTTTAATGCTGTTCCGCGTGTGGTAAAATTGATGAGGTAGCTTTATTCTTTGGGTCTGTACGTTTACAGCGGTACCACATTTATATATTTTTTTATGTTTTGGCGCTTCTACACAATAAAAGCTATTTTCTAGAAAAAATTATTTTTTTGCATCACTTTATTCTGAGAGCTATAACTTTTTTATTTTTCAGCTGATGGAGCTGTATGGCGGCTTGTTTTTTCTGGAACAAGATGACGTTTTCAGTGGTACCATTTTTGTTTATATTCATCTTTTTGATCGCGTTTAATTCCAATCTTTGTTTGGCAGTATGATGATAAAGCATCGTTTTTTGCTTTGTTTTTTATTTTAATTTTTTACCGTGTTCACTAAAGGAGTTAACTTCTGAGACAGTTTTATAGGTCAGGTCGTTCCGGACGTGGCGATACCAAATATGTGTACTTTTATTGTTTTGTTTGTTTTTTTTCATTATAATATTTATTGATGGGTACATTATATTTTTATTTTTGGTGAATTTTTTTTTTTTTTACATTTTTTTACCACTTTTTTTTACTTTTATACTTTGTCCCACTATGGGACTTTCACTTTTTATACTCTGATCGCCTGTATAACATAGGGATGGAGCACCATCCCTGTGCTATACAGGCTGTCAGCGCTGTAGATGCAGAAGATACTTTGGTCATGCACTGTGCATGATCAAAGTATCTTTCTGCTGTCTGGTGACCCGGATGTTGTCATGATGACATCTGGGTTACCATGACAACCACGGAAGCCAGCCTCAGACAGCGCACGACAGCGGGGAAGAGGTGAGTATGCAGTACTTACCTCCGCAATGCTGTGATCGACTTCGATCGCAGCATTGCGGGGGTTAATGTGCTGGGAGCCATGCATGACCGCTCCCAGCACATAGCAAAAATCAGCTCACACCCGGCGGCGATCGCGCCCGCACAGCCTGTGTGTGGCCGAAATCAACAGGGCGTACAAATACGTACCTGGCTCTTAAAGCCCAGGGCGCAGGTACAGTACGTATTAGTAAGCTCTTGGCTGTAAAGGGGTTAAGACCCATAGTGGTGGGGATTGGTTCCAATGGTGAAAAATTAAGTGCCTGGATGGATTTTTACCTACAGCCTCTGGTTCAGGAAACTCCGAATTACATTAGGGATTCAAAATTCATAGTGACCATTTTTGATAAATTTGAATGGCCAAAAAACTTTGGATGATTGTCCTGTGATGTGGTGGCATTATACCCCCTCAATTCCACCCCATATTGCTTTAGCATTTTTAACCTACCACCTTGACACATACAGTTCGTACACTATAGAAATAAAAGAATTTCTGGTCATAGCAGTACAGTTCCTCTTAGAGCGGAATTATTTTAGCTTTGATAAAAGTTTTTTTTTTACAGAAAAGAGGAGTCAGCATGGGCAGTAAATTTTCTCCTTCGCTAGTGAACATAGTGATGTGTAGGTGGGGGAGCTTTTCATTTACCATAATGATAACACATATAGTGGACACATTGTGTGGTACGGTAGATTTATTGATGACCTCCTCCTGGTGTGGGGGGCACACAGGAGGAGGTGGTACAATTTGTACAGTACATCAACTGCAATAATTTTAATCTTAAATTCACTTAGTTCTACCATTCATCCAAAATTACTTTGTTGGATCTCGAACTTGAGGCTACCAAGGAGAAAGAATTGGTCAAAATTAATCCCCACAGAAAATCTACAGCCTCAAATTCTATTCTATCAGCTAAATGTTGTCATCCGCCACATATTAAGAGAAATATCCCTTACGGTGAGCTAATACGAACAATACGAAATTGTTCAGATAACATCACTTTTCAGAAGGAATCAGAAAAAAATTGTAACAGACTATCCAATAGGTGCTATCCCGAGTGGTCTTTAAGAAAAGCGAGTAGAATTGTCTCCAATATAAATCGGAAAGATATACTCCGAAATAAACAGAAAAATAACATTAACACATTGGATACTAGGGTAACGTTTTCTACCACCTATAGTCCTCAGTATAAGAAAATTACATCTAGAATTAAAAAGTATAACCCTATTATATATCAGAGCAAGAAACTAAAAAACCTACTTTCTAATGCCATCCGCTTTGTAGCCAGGAAAGCGCCCGCTCTGGGAACCATCCTTTCTCCTAGCTTATACACCAGTGAGACTAATACTGTACAACCAAATTGGCTCAGCACAAAAGGTTTCTTCAGATGTGGAGCCAATCGCTGCAAAGCGTGTCTACACGCGGTTAAAACAGATAGTTTTATGTCCTTAAGTAATGATAGAGAATATAAAATTCATGATTTCCTCAATTGTAATTCATCAGGGGTTATATACCTTATAGAATGCACCTTGTGTAAGGTCCACTATGTGGGTTGTACCACAGGTGCGCTGAAAGTCCGTATCAGAAGACATCTTTCTGATGCGATTAATTTGGAAGCCATAAATACATCAGCAGTATCGAGGCATTTTGCGAGAGTTCATAAAGGTGACACCTCATTCTTTAAATATATGGAGATAGAGAAGGTATATAGATCCACACGAGGGGGGGATCATAAGTGCAAACTTCTGAACCGGGAGTCCCTGTGGATTTTCACATTGGATACCACAGGGGTTAAATTCAAGACAGGATCTGATACTGCAGTATTAAGAAATATAATTCTGCATTTATTTCCATGCATGTACACTGGGTACGGAAAGTATTCAGACCCCTTTAAATTTTTCACTCTTTGTTTCATTGCAGCCATTTGGTAAATTCTAAAAAGTTCATTTTTTTCTCATTAAAGTCCACTCTGCACCCCATCTTGTCTGAAAGAAAACAGAAATGTAGAAATTTTTGCAAATTTAATAAAAAAGAAAAACTGAAATATCACACGGGCATAAGTATTCAGACCCTTTGCTCAGAATTGAGTAGAAGCACCCTTTTGGGCTAGTACAGCCATGAGTCTTCTTGGAAATGATGCAACAAGTTTTTCACACCTGCATTTTGGGATCCTCTGCCATTCTTCCTTGTAGATCCTCTCCAGTTCCATCAGGATGAATGGTAAACGTTGGTGGACAGCCATTTTCAGGTCTCTCCAAAGATGCTCAATTGGGTTTAGGTCAGGGCTCTGGCTGGGCCAGTCAAGAATGGTCACATAGTTGTTCTGAAGCCACTCCTTTGTTATTTTAGCTGTGTGCTTAGGATCATTGTCTTGTTGGAAGGTGAACCTTTGGCCAAGTCTGAGGTGCAGAGCACTCTGGAAGAGGTTTTCATCCAGGATATCTCTGTACTTGGCCGCATTCATGTTTCCTTCAATTGCAACCAGTCGTCCTGTCCCTGCAGCTGAAAAACACACCCATAGCATGATACTGCTGTTGTGATCTGCTACAAGAACTAAGGAAAGAGAGGAAATCTGTCCATACAATTGGACTAAGCTGATTCCCTACGATGCAGCGGGCAACCTGTTCCTTGTGAACAGACCCGCCTTCGTCCGCGGCTAGTCTCAACGCAGACCTATAGATTAAAGGGAGGGGTCCCTAAAAGAACTAAGGACTGGGACAAAATTGGACACCTCCTGGCAGAAGTAGTAGCAGAAGAAGACAAACAGACAAAAGTACTTAGTGGTCCAAGGACCAAACAAACTAGAGAGATACAGTAGGTACAAAGCACCTGGCTAGATTAAGAGTCAAAGTAACACTGAAGTCCAGCAAAGCCTGAAGGGCGAAGCTGGAATAAATAGGCAGAAGGTCACATGACCACAAAATAGAAAAAACTAACAGGAGGGTTCTAACAACTGCCACCACCATGTTTCACTGTTGGGATTGTATTAGGCAGGTGATGAGCAGTGCCTGGTTTTCTCCACACATACCACTTAGAATTATCACCAAAAAGTTCTATCTTTGTCTCATCAGACCAGAGAATCTTATTTCTCATAGTCTGGGAGTCCTTCATGTGTTTTCGAGCAAACTCTATGCGGGCTTTCATATGTCTTGCACTGAGGAGAGGCTTCCGTCTGGCCACTCTGCCATAAAGGCCCAACTGGTGGTTGATAGTTGACTTTGTGGAACTTTCTCCCATCTCCCTACTGCATCTCTGGAGCTCAGCCACAGTGATCTTGGGGTTCTTCTTTACCTCTCTCACCAAGGCTCTTCTCCCACGATTGCTCAGTTTGGCTGGACGGCCAGGTCTAGGAAGACTTCTGGTGGTCCCAAACTTCTTCCATTTAAGGATTATGGAGGCCACTGTGCTGTTATGAACCTTGAGTAATGCAGAAATTCTTTTATAACCTTGGCTAGATGTGTGCCTTGCCACAATTCTGTCTCTGAGCTCCTTAGGCAGTTCCTTTGAGCTCATGATTCTCATTTGGTCTGACATGCACTGTGAGCTGTGGGGTCTTATATAGACAGGTGTGTGCCTTTCCAAATCAAGTCCTATCAGTTTAATTAAACACATTTGGACTCCATTGAAGGAGTAGAACCATCTCAAGGAGGATCACAAGGAAATGGACAGCATGTGACTTAAATATGAGTGTCTGAGCAAAGGATCTGAATACTTATGATCATGTGATATTTCAGTTTTTCTTTTTTAATAAATTTGCAAAAAAATTCTACATTGCTGTTTTTTTCAGTCAAGATGGGGTGCAGAGTGTACTTTAATGAGAAAAAAAATGAACTTTTTAGAATTTATCAAATGGCTGCAATGAAACAAAGAGTGAAAAATTTAAAGGAGTCTGAATACTTTCCGTACTCACTGTATGTATCTATATACACTGCTCCAAAAATAAAGGGAACACTTAAAACAACAGAATAGAACTCCAAGTAAATCAAACTTCTTTGAAATCAAACTGTCCACTTAGGAAGCAACACTGATTGACAATCAATTTCACATGCTGATGTGCAAATGGAATAGACGATAGATGGAAATTATTGGCAATTATCAAGACACCCTCAATAAAGGAGTGGTTCTGCAGGTGGGGACCACAGACCACATCTCAGTACCAATGCGTTCTGGCTGATGTTTTGGTCACTTTTGAATGTTGGTTGTGCTTTCACACTCGTGGTAGCATGAGACAGACTCTACAACACACAGAAGTTGCTCAGATAGTGCAGCTCATCCAGGATGGCACATCAATGAGAGCTGTGGCAAGAAGGTTGGCTGTGTCCAGAGGCTGGAGGCGCTACCAGGAGGCAGGCCAGTACACCAGGAGATGTGGAGGGGGCCGTAGGAGGGCAACAACCCAGCAGCATGTGTCTGCACAAACGGTTAGATACCGACTCAATGAGGGTGGTATGAGGGCCCGACGTCCACAGATAGGGGTTGTGCTCACAGCCCAACACCATGCAGGACGCTTGGCATTTGCCACAGAACACCAGGATAGGCAAAGTCGCCACTCGCGCCCTGTGCTCTTCACAGATGAAAGCAGGTTCACACTGAGCACATGTGACAGACGTGACAGAGTCTGGAGACGCCGTGGAGAGCGACATCCTTCAGCATGACCGGTTTGGCAGTGGGTGAGTAATGGTGTGGGGTGGCATTTCTTTGGAGGGCCACACAGCCCTCCATGTGCTCGCCAGAGGTAGCCTGACTTTCATTAGGTACTGAGATGAGATCCTCAGACCCCTTGTGAGACCATATGCTGGTGCGGTTGGCCCTGGGTTCCTCCTAATGCTGGACAATGCCAGACCTCATGTGGCTGGAGTGTGTCAGCAGTTCCTGCAAGATGAAGGCATTGAAGCTAAGGACTGGCCCGCCCGTTCCCCAGACCTGAATCCGATTGAGCACATCTGGGACATCATGTCTCGCTCCATCCGCCAATGTCACGTTGCACCACAGACTGTCCAGGAGTTGGCGGATGCTTTAGTCCAGGTCTGGGAGGAGATCCCACAGGAGACCATCCGCAACCTCATCAGGAGCATGCCCAGGCGTTGTAGGGAGGTCATACAGGCACGTTGATATATATATATATATATATGCCTTTTTGTCATTCTAGTAGTAGGGCCATAATTAAGACATGATTTGTTGAAATGTGTAGGTCTGTAAGCTATGATGGTTGCACATTTGCTGTATTCTTTGTGGAGCAGTGTTTTATATGGCTAATAAAAGCTAAGTTTTAATATTTTTTCTACTAAACAAACCTTTACGCTGGATCATTTGCACTTTTCCCTTGTCTGACTACAATTACGTTTTGCCCTGGTATCACTTATCTGCATCTCCAGAAGTTTCCCATTTCTCTATTATACTCTTCAAATTACATTTTGAGACTTTCTCCTCCTGTTGTTGCACATATTTTTTTTCCCTTCATCTGCACAGGTATCATTAATCTATCAACTATAATGGCCGTACCAGGTCCTGCAGGTCCTGTATCCCGTACACATGATGTGGGCAGTGCACGGCATGCCGCTAGTTTTTATTCTGAGTGCTCTTATATACGGTGGTAGTTTTACACAATGTTGAGCCTGTGATCTGCAGAGTGAAATGTCTGACTGCTAGAACAGAAGTATACGGCAGATTCTACAGCATGGATACATAAAGGACGTCCTGGGTGAATATACCTCCCTCCAACACTCGTCCAGTCCCTGCCTCACACTAGAGACATTTATAATAACTCCAGGACTATGGAGCTGGTCATTTTCTCATAATCTGTGGCCATTATTAGTGATCTCGCACTGTATGGTAATATCACCCTGGAGGTTGTGATGTATTTAGTGTAATAGCGCCATCTAGAATATACAGTATATATCAGGCGATAACATGCTTTCTATAGTTAGTCGTCTTCTGTGCCCTCTATAGCTATCTATTATACTTTATATTTCTTTATAATAATTTATAATAAATTACTCAATAGTTTTACAGCTTTATGATGTTTATTAATCTGCTGTAATTATAAAAGAAAGTCCAACCTTACAGTGGACACAGGTGGAAGTGTCCTCCATGATGGTGTAGGCTGAGGCGGAGCAAGTATATAGTCAGTGGGGGATCAAGATGACCAGTATTCCCCAGGGTTCCTTGTTATCAGGGAGGGACCCGGTGTATGCAATCAAAAGATCTTATCCTCTGTCCGGCTGTGTGCCATCAACAGGTAATGATCCTCTGTCCGGCTGTGTGCCATCAACAGGTAATGACCATCCGGCAGTGCGACATCAACTGGTCATCACCCTCCAGCTGTGTGCCATCAACAGGTAATGACCATCCGGCAGTGCGCCATCAACAGGTAATGACCCTCTGGCTATGGCCATCAATAGGTCATCACCCTCCGGCTGTGTGCCATCAACAGGTAATGACCATCCGGCAGTGCGCCATGAACAGGTAATGACCATCCGGCTGTGTGCCATCAACAGGTAATGATCCTCTGTGTGGCTGTGTGCCATCAACAGGTAATGATCCTCTGTCCGGCTGTGTGCCATCAACAGGTAATGACCCTCTGGCTATGGCCATCAATAGGTCATCACCCTCCGGCTGTGTGCCATCAAATGTTTTTATCTTCTGTCCAGTTTTGTGCCATCAAGAGGTAATGACCCTCCAGCTGTGGGCCATCAACAGGTCATCAACCTTCGGCATTTAGGCTTCTTGTCTTCTGTAAGATGCGATTCTTGAGTCTCCTGATGTTAAAAAATATTTAAAAAATCACCGATTAAACTAATAATCTATCTTTATCATAAGCATCACAATTTATAATCTATCTAGTGCATAAGTATGACAATTTAGCTCACAGAACATACACTATGCTAAAACATTAGACCCTACAAGCAGAAATTTGCTAAACTAACATAAATATAACTGACAAATCAGTAGAAAAATCGCTACCAATGGCACAGCTCTCTTCACATCAACCTGTAACCATAGTAGATGAGAAATAGAGGACAATGCTCATAGTCAGTTATCAACAATTCGGCATGGGGCGTCCCACCAGAGACATTATAATTTCTAGTAGGTTATAGATGGCAATAGAATTTACCAACAAGCACATAGTACGCCAAACTCAAGTACATAGTATGCCAAACCTCGACACGTTTTCCTAAAATAGGTTCATCAGAAGCACATACTAGACAGTGATACTTAGCAAAGCGTTCATAGATATATGCGCCATATGATAAGGTGCTAAAGTGCAAGTGTGTGACAAAATATCCATTTGATTTCAGGTGCAATGCTGCATTGTATGTAGTAAGATGGTGCCCATCAGACAGCATGTATAGGACTAACCTGTGATGAAAACACGAGCAATGGGAAAATTCAATCAGTTGCCTTCTCAATCTTCCTCGCCTCTAAGACATCTAAGGAAGCATCTTCTCCTCCTGATTTTGGGTGGAGGTGTTGTAGGCATTTCAGGCTCTGGCATTCTAGGTTCTGACATACTAGGTTCTGACATGGTAGGTTCTGGTTTTCTAGGTTCTGGTGCTCGTGGCTCTGGAATTCTGGGTTGTTGGCTTCAATGAAAAATCAGTAACCTCTCTTTATGCTCCGTGGAACTTCGAGCTCTTCTTCTTATATTGTTGTGAGGGATCGTTCGGACCCAGACAATATCACTGAACGCCACTTTATAGTTGCAACTAGGAACCTTTTTCGCATCCTGCGGTGCAGGAGCCATGGATGGAGTAGAACATTTGCCATTGGGCAGGACAGGTGTTCTCCTGGAGTCTTGCTCCTGAATCTGAGGGATGCAAATCGGCTCCTTACAAGCACTTTGTTCCTTCAGAATGGTTTTGTTCTCAGGAGTTTTCTGATTGTTTCACCAGGTTCAGACATTGCCCACTTGCTCAGGACAAGACTTAAGGCCAAATACTCTAGTATTGTCAGTAGTGTCATCACCGCAACAAAAACTGCGTCACGGAAGAGCCAAAGAGGAAGATTGATGGAAGCTTGATAGGTGCTTCTCCTGAGATCCACGGGTAGTGGGTCATCCTATAATAAAGAAAAAAAACATAATAAAGTCCTGTATATTTATACCCAATCCAGTCAAACAGAGAGCCCTTGTTATTATACAGTGATGGATACATTATCAAGCAACTTTCAGAAATATCCCATTGAGAAGATCAGGAAGAAGTTTGGGATTCACCTCCAGGGTCCATGGAATATTATTTACAGTTGGACTTTCATATGACGGACGGTCACGTGTCCAGTATAAGAAGTCCTGCAAGAGGCGGTATTCTCATTAGCTGATCCTTGTGACCTCCATATTGATGAGAACATACTCGCCCTCAGTGTACTGTAATGTGGGGGGTAGAGCAACGTAAAGCACAGAAATGATAGGATGATACTCATCATCTCCAGAGGTCTCTCAGCACCAAGGTATGGTCAATGAGATACAAGCTGCAGATGGGCCGAGGCTTCTAATATACCCAGGGGTGACATCACAAAGCCCTCTGTGACATCATTGCACAGTTCTATCCATCATGTCACTGATACTTTGGACCTAACTAAATGTCTAAAAGAGAACCCTTCCACATGATTTCCAATCACGGAGCAGCTTCAGTTTTTCAAGAAAAGTTTAAAAAATATAATCTGTGCTGTGATTGGTCACAATGGCACATGAAGCAGAACGTCTTTAGATCTTTTAAAGGGAAAGTGTCAGCAATTGTTTTACAATTGTAAAATTGTAAAGTATTTATATTTATATATAAATACACATATATATTTAAAAAGGTTTTAATGGTATAAAATCTGAAAAAATATTTTAACTGTTTTGATGTTTTCATCTTGTAAACACTAGGGGGAGCAGCTGCTGACATTTCCATGAAAACAGAATACAGCTAGCTCGCATTACGACTGCAGTAAAAGTGGGCGGGATCTGCTCACATGGGTGTGATGTCACTCCTCCCCTTCTGGGCGTTTGCAAAAAGGTAAATGAGACTGTAGTTTAGGATCACAGTGCGGAGCGATCACTGGTGACTGCAAAGTGATATATAAGGGACAACACCAAAGTCATTAATCACTACAAGGACAAAGCAGGAATGTGGGAGTCAGAGGGGTCACCCCACACTTATATCCCCTCTGACTGTCACTTCCTAAGCTCCTTTCCCTGCCATAACCTCTTATTCCCGCAGGTAAATTCTTACAGGACCCCCCTCCCCATCCCCTTCCCCTGCCGCAGCTGATTCTAAACGTCCTCCATATGTAATAATAGACAGGTACTCACCGGCAGCCTATGGTAATTCACAGGGTAGAACAGGGTACAGCACAGAAACAATATGGCGATCCTCATTGTCTCCAGGGGGTATCTCAGCACCAAGATATGGCCAATGAGAAATGAGCTCCAGGTGGATGGAGCCCCCTTATATACCCCAAGGGTGACATCACAACGCCGTCTGTGACATCATCACCCACAACATTCCGTCACATGACATCACCCAGCACCAGCATCATGTGACCCAGCATAAATAGAAAGTCCTTGTTGCCTATAGCAACTATTCAAAACTAAGTTTAAACTTTTCCAACAGCTAAAGGCGACTCTGTGATGGCAGTTTCTTCTTGTGGACGGTTGTGATAAATCTGCAGAACATCTACATAACGCGACATGTAGAAAATCCTGTCTTTTCCCTCTGTTCTTCCTCTGGTGCTACAGAGACGGATAGAAGGAGCTTTTCCAGACCTTACAGTGCACAATATGGGACCTAATCACTGATATCCCAGATCTCCTCAGTACAAGCATACCGCCAACCTATGAGGACTAGAAAGAGGGCGAAACCATGCGGCACGCGTAGTCTGACCACGCCCCTATCCACACCCCAAGCCACGCCCTTTTTATACCTTGGCAGGAGGAGATGTCTGTACAAAGCGCAAGTTATCAAAAGGCTGAAGGAACACTTTATCAACATGAATGAAGGTTTTGAAGGGCATCCACTGTCCCGGCACTACCGGAAGTTCCACAACCAATCTTATAAGGACACTAAGTTTTGTGGGATCCGATTAGTCCCCAGAAAATGGAGGGGAGGTTATTACCTGAGATTAATGTCGCGGATGGAATCCAAATGGATCTTCACATTAAATAGCTTGGCTCTGAAGGGCCTTAATCACGAGAGTCAGCTGTATGCCTTCAACTCGCAGCGGTATATACTGTATGTATTTTTTATCCCAGTACCAATTGAACATTTACATTGCACTTTTATGAACCTCCTTATATTTTATGAATATAATATGTCGTTTGGATATATTCCTTTGAATCCACCTATTTTATATATGTATTTGTTTCTATATATTGATACCCCTATTGGAGATACAATATAATGTGGATGTGGATGTGGATCCGCATGTATTCTGCAGGAAAAACACATGCACAATCTGCATGCGTTTTTTTCTGTCAGGGAGATGCAGAAATGCTGCAGAAATTTTCTGCTTCATTTCTGCATCGTGGGCACATAGCCTTATGTATTACTATTTTTAAAGCAGATATTCCTTTTTCGAGATGTAGTACCAGGGGCGGACCTACCGCCCGTGCAGCCGGTTCATTGAACGGGGACCCCTGAGGGAGAGGGGGCCCCTCCAGCCTCCAGCAGGGCCGCCATCATGGCATGACTGCCTGACTCCAGCATGGGGCCCGGCCGGTCGGGGCCCCCTCGGAGCCCCCCTCTTGTGCGTCTCCTCATGGGGCCCCCCCCGCAGGACCCCCCGCCGTCACATGACCGGAGATGTGCCTGCGCTCAGCATGGGCCCCATGCTGAGCGCAGGGACATCACCGGTCATGTGACGGCGCCGGCACAATACTTACCCCTCCCCGTGCCTCCGCAGCATCTGCCGCGTCCTCTGATTGTGACGTCTCAGGTCAGAGGGCGCGGTGACGTCTTTACACCGCGCGCTCTCTCCTGAGCTGTCACATCACAGAGCGGGAAGACGCGCGCAACGCTGGAGTCCGGATCAGCAGCAGGTAAGAAGTGAGGTGAGTATTTGATTTTTTTTTTTTATGTATGGGGGCACGGGGCATTTAATGGTGGGGGGAGAGTGGGTGTGACATCGTGCATGGGGCATTATATGGGGGGGGTGGTGTGACATCCTGCATGGGGCATTATATAGGGGGGTGGATTGGCATCCTGAATGGGGCATTATATGGGGGAGGGGGGAATTGACAACCTGCATGGGGGCATTATATGTGGGTGGGAGGGATTGATGTGACATCTTGCATGGGGCATTATAAGAGGGGAAGGGGGAAGTGACATCCTGCATGGGTCATTATAAGAGGGGAAGGGGAGAAGTGACATCCTGCATGGGGCATTATAAGAGGGGAAGGGGGGAAGCGACATCCTGCATGGGGCAGTATAAGAGGTGAATGAGGGAAGTGACATCCTGCATGGGGCATTATAAGAGGGGAAGGGGGGAAGTGACATCCTGCATGGGGCATTATAAGAGGGGAAGGGGGGAAGTGACATCCTGCATGGGGCATTATAAGAGGGGAAGGGGGGAAGTGACATTCTGCATGGGGAATTATAAGGGAGGTGGTGTGACATCCTGCATGGGGCATTATAAGAGGGAGAGGGGGGAATTGACATCCTGCATGGGTCATTATATAGAGGGTGGGTGTGTGACATACTGCATGGGGCATTATAAGGGGGGGTGACCTCCTGCATGGGGCATTATAAGGGAGGGTGTGGTCTGACATGCTGCATGGGGCATTGAAAAGGGGGGAAGTGACATCCTGCAAGGGGCATTATATGGGGGGAAGAGGTGACATCCTGCATGGGGCATTTTATGGGGGGTAGATGTGACATCCTGCATAGCGCAATAAAAGGGGGGTGTCATCCTGCATGGGGCATTATAAGGGGGGAACAACCTGCATGGAGCGTTACATGGGGGCCAATATTCTGTATGGAGAGTTATATGGGGACCAGTATCCTGTATGGAGCATTATATGGGGACCAGTATCCTGTATGGAACATTATAAGGGGGTCAGTATCCTGTATGGAGCATTATATGGTGCCCATATTACTGTATGGAGGACTATACTGTCCGGTCTGCACTGTGCGCTGTGAGGATTCGCTGGTTTCTGAGCTATTGTAGAATTTACAATAGATATCGCTTGTGTAATGGGGCATTATAAGGGGGGAACAGCCTGCATGGAGCGTTATATGGGGGCCAATATTCTGTATGGAGCGTTATATGGGGGTCAGTATTCTGTATGGAGCGATATATGGGGGACAGTATTCGGTAGGGAGCGTTATATGGGGGCCAGTATTCTGTATGCCGTGTTATATGGGGACCAGTATCCTCTATGGAGCGTTATATGGGGACCAGTATCCTGTATGGAGCAGTATATGGGGACCAGTATCCTGTATGGAGCATTATAAGGGGGTCAGTATCCTGTATGGAGCATGATATGGTGCCCATAATACTCTATGGAGGACTATACTGTCCGGTCTGCACTGTGCGTTGTGAGGATTTGCCGGTTTCTGAGCTATTGTAGAATTTGCAATAGATATCGCTCATGTAAGGTAGTAAGTGAAATCCTTGGCCTTGTACTATATATATATATTTCTCTGTGGTATCTGTGCATCATGAATCATGGTATGTGTTAAAGGGGCCCACTGAAACTCTGTCGCCCAGGGCCCACAAAAACCTGGAGCTGGCCCTGGGGGTAAGTATAACAAGCTGTATTTTTTTTACATACAATTAATTAACTTGGAGTGGGGGGAATCAGAGATGCACGGGGGGATGAGAGATGCACGGGGGGGCCTTCATGCCCCCTATGAAGGGCGGGGGGGGGGCCCCCAAAAAATTCTTGCACAGGGGCCCACTACAGTCTGTGTCCGCCCCTGTGTAGTACGCTGTGTTTTTCTACACTCCTAAAATAACATATCAGCAGAGTAAAGGTGGTCACACATAAGCCCAGGTCTGCTAGATAGATACCTATGAATTATTATTTTGTATATGTTTTCAAACATACTTGATCAATGAAATCATCATTGTAAACTTCAACTCCACATAATAGTATATGATGTAGCAGTCACTAATTATCTTGAGTGCTTCATCTGATGTCCGTGCACATAGTATACATAGTATACCACATACAGTACAATATATATAGGAGAATATACAGTATGACTGGTATATAGAGACGAGCAATTTGTAGAACCGTGGTCCAGTGGTCAGATGAATATTCTGTGGCTGCTGAACAGGAGCCACCACATAGTCTCCTTTTTACAGCCCCACATAGCCTTCCATATACTGTACAGTGTGAGCCCCACATAGCCTCCTCTATACAATGTGAGCCCTCACACAACCTCCTATATGAGTATGAGCCCTCACATAGCCTCCTATATACAGTATCAGTCCCCACACAGCCTCCTGCATATAGTGTGAGGACCCACACAGCCTCCTGCATACAGTGTGAGGACCCACTGTGTGAGTACAGTGTGAGGACTGGTCGTCGGATATGTTGCACGCTTATTGAGATGTGTTATTGACAGCTCTATCATTTTTCTTGCCACTGTCTTGTTAAATATACAGGTTGGATACATTTGGTGTTCATGCCATATAAATTCCTGTTTATAACGAGTACATATTTATGATAGGTAACTTTGTTTTACTACCATTGGCAGGCATTAACTGGATTTTAGGTCCTAGTGACGTTTTATATCTTTTTTACCTACGTATTCATTAAAGGTTATGTTTTAACCTCTTTCACTACTTTAATTGCTTCATATTACCTTTATTGAGTGGTGACCTGTATGATAGTGTGTGAGCACCAGCTCCAGGCGTCCCTGAAGAGGGGCAGGGAAAAAGTAAAGGGGGCAGTGGAAAGGGGGTTTATCCAAGGAGGGGTGAGGTCAGCAGAGTATGAGAGATAGACTCATCCAAAACCAGCGGTCTCAAACACGCGGGTCGCATGTGGCCCTTCAGACTGGTTCATGCGGCCTGTGTGCACCATAGAACCCGATCGCGGCCCGGTCCAGGAGCTGCCGACAGCTGCACTTTAGTTCAGTGTATTGCTGCGCAGAGACCGGCTCTCTGCATGATACAATACCAATGCCAGCCACCGGCCTATCAGAGGCCAGCAGCGGACATCCGCGTCCCAGCGCAGCGGTGCATGACATCACTAACATGGGTAGATGTCAGCTGCTGGCCTCTGATAGGCAGGTGGCAGGCATTGGTCTCTGCGCAGCAATACACTGAACTAAAGCGCAGCTGCCGGAAGCTCCTGGACCAGGCCGCGATCGTCAAGGGGTCTATGGTGCCTGCGCCCGCATATGCAGAAAGGACACCGAGGGAACCGAGGACAGGTGAGAAGAGACTTTTTTTTTTTCTTATATATGTATGTGAAGAATGGAACAGTGGACATTCTTACAATATAGGGACCTGAATGGGGACATTCCTACAATATGGGAACCTGGATAGGAACATTCCTACAATGTGGGACCTGGATAGGGACATTCCTACAATGTGAGACCTGAATGGGGACATTCCTGCAATATGGGGACCTGGATGGGGACATATCTACAATGTGGGGACCTGGATAGGGACATTCCTACAATGTGGGGACCTGGATGGGGACAGATCTACAATATGGGGAACTGGATTGGAACATTCCTACAATGTGGGGACCTGGATAGGAACATTTCTACAATGTGAGGACCTGGATGGGGGACATTCCTACAAGATGGGGACATTATAACAAGATGGGGACCTAGATGGGGGACATTACGACAAGATGGGGACCTGGATGGGGGACATTACGACAAGATGGGGACCTGTATGGGGCATTGCTACAAGATGAGGACCAGGATGGTGCATTACTACAAGTTGAGGACCAGGATGGGGCATTACTACAAGATGAGGACCAGGATGGGTCATTACTAAAAGATGAGGACCAGGATGAGACATTACTACAAGATGAGGACCAGGATGAGGCATTAGATGAGGCATTACTACAAGATGAGGACCAGGATGAGTCATTAACCCCTTTACAACCCAAGGTGGTTTGCACATTAATGACCAGGCCAATTTTTACAATTCTGACCACTGTTATTTTATGAAGTAATTACTCTGGAAAGCTTCAACGGATCTCCCTGACTCTGAGACTGTTTTTTCGTTACATATTGTACTTCATGATTGTGGTAAAATTTCTTCGATATCACTTGCGTAACTTTTTTCACAAAAATGTTACTTTAGACCCAATTTTTTTTATTTTCACAGGGGTAACAGGAAAAAATAGACCCCAAAATTTGTTGATCAATTTCTCTTGAGTAAGCAGATACCCCATATGTGGGGGAAAACCACTGTTTGAGTGCACGGCAGGGTACGGAAGGGAAGGAGCACCATTTGACTTTTTAAATGTAAAATTTGCTTGAATAATTAGCGGACGCCATATTGCATTTGGGGAGCCCCTGATGTGCCTAAACAGTGGAAACCCCCCACATGTGACCCCATTTTGGAAACTATACCCCTCAGGGAACTTACCTAGATGTGTGGTGAGCACCTTGAACCCCCAGGTGCTTCACAGAAGTTTATAACATTGAGCCGTAAAAATAAAATTTTCACATTTTTCCCACAAAAATGTTTTTCAGCCCCTACTTTTGCATTTTCATAAGGGTAACAGAAGAAATTGCACTATGCAGTTTGTTGTTCAATTTCTCATGAGTTAGCAGATACCCCATATGTGGGGGCAAACCACTGCTTGGGCGCGCGGCAGGGTTCGGAAGGGAAGGAGCACCACTTGACTTTTTGATTGTAAAATTTGCTTGAATAATTAGCGGATGTGCCCCTGATGTGCCTAAACAGTAGAAACCCCCCACAAGTGACACCATTTTGGAAACTAGACCCCTCAGGGAACTTATCTAGATGTGTGGTGAGCACCTTGAACCCCCAAGTCCTTTACAGAAGTTTATAACATGGAGCCGTGAATATAAAAAAATCAAACTTTTTCCACAACAATGATGTTTTTACCCCCTATTTTTTTATTTTCACAAGGGTAAGAAGAGAAAATGGACCCCAAAAACTTTTGTACAATTTCTCCTGATCACGCCAATACCCCATATGTCGGGAAAATACAATGTTTGGGCGCACGGCAGAGTTCAGAAGGGAAGGAGCACTGTGTGACTTTTTGAATGCAAAATTGGCTGGAATCGATAGCGGACGCCATGTCGCGTTTGAAGAGCCCCTGATGTGCCTAAATAGTTGAAACCCCCCACAAGTGACCCCATTTTGGAAACTACACCCCTCAAGGATTTTATCAAGGGGTATAGTGAACATTTTGAACCCAGAGGTACGAAAAAAAATTTGATGACATTAGGTCATCATATTGAATAAGTTGTCATTAGTCTTGAGCGCAAGTGCTCGCTACTTGAGTTTGCATCGGGTACTCAGGTATGCACCATGTATCACAGGTGCTCAAGTGAAATGCTCGAGTCCCCTCCCGCATGTTTCACGGTTATTAGACACCCCCAAAAAAATATGCGGGGATCGCTCGAGCATGGCAGGCAATCCCCGCGAGGTTATTTTGGCCGCGAAGCATATGGGGCGGAGACTCGAGCACCCGCGATACTCAATGCATACCCGAGTACCCGATGCAAACTCAAGTAGCGAGCACTTGTGTTCAACACTAGTTGCCATATTGTCATCTTTTTTTTTATAAAAAAAAACCAACCCTTACCCCCAACCCTAACCCTATACTAGCCCAACCCTGACCCCAACCCTAACATTAGCACAGACGAGGCCTGGACCCCCCTATCCAAGGCTCGAGAGACTGCCTCCAACAGCCAAGCAGAGAGGAGTTGAGAGACGGTTGCCCCAGGAAAGTCACGCCAGCGGAAGCGGAGGAGCTGCATATGTGAACAGGGCCGTCACTTCCACTGTTCACCCACAGTACCGGGGACAATTGGGTTTACATAATCAGGTTGGGAGGGGAACGGTTGGGACTAAAGGAGCACAACGTGATCTAATTGAATTTATGCGGAAGAGACTCACGGCATAGAGTGAATAACCGATGACCCCCGCTAGGGCCAAATGTACAGTTAAAGAACTTACGTGGTGTCTCCCGTGAATGAGGGCATCACCCTACTTAAGAGACTTCGCCTTACTTAAGAGACTTCACCTTACTTAAGAGACTTCACCCTACTAAAGAGACTGCACCTTACTTAAGAGACTTCACCTTACTTTGAGAGGCTTCACCTTACTTTGAGAGACTGCGTCTTATTTTGAGAGATTTTGCCTTTTGCTGATATATTGAATTACTGTTCATTACCCTTGTTACTAATCCCTTGTTCAGAATACCTGTTGCATAAAATTGTTCATTTTCATCTCAGACTGTTCTCGCCTTGTGTCTCTGTGCATTGCATTCCCGCACCTGCATTACATTTGACGTAGTCGGCAGGATGCAACATTCAGACGCAGAGATGGGGTATCAGTCTGTGGCTGGGTCCGGTCGGACCCATATACCCCTGGGGGCTATGCTCAGCCATCTTCCCAAGTTTTCAGGGGATGGCATGTCACTGTGGGACTGGGTAGAAAGACTGAGAAGTATGCTACGGATGTACCCCCTTGATCCCCCTTGATCCCCTAGCCCAGGCGGAGTTGGCCCTCCTAACCCTTGATGAAGAGGCCCGACAGACTGTGATGTACCGCCCACATGGGGACCGGACACCGTGGATAAAGTGATAAAAATTTTAGAGGACATGCACGGTGACACTACAGATTTGGGACACTTGCGCTTACGGTTGTTCCAGCGGGTCCAAGGGGAAAATGAGACAGTAAATCAGTATGTTAATGCGTTGCAGGAAGTGACGGCCCATATCACTAAGAAAGCTCGAGATGGGAACCGAGGACTGGGATCATTGGATGAGGTGTTGCGTGACCAACTGATTGCCGGCTTGAAAGACCCTTCCCTGAGGCAGATCCTGAAGGAGCGGCTGCGATTGAGCCCTCATATGGGCTTCCTGGAGGTAGGGGCTGAAGCTAGAGTGCTGGAGAGAGAAGTTCCTGTTCTCAAAGCCACAGTTAGAAGTCAAGAGGCAATTGCTCCTGGATTCACCAACCAAGAGCCTGATTGGGTACGGGAAATACGTCAGGAAATTCGAGACATTCGGGGTGAGCTGAATGCTATTAGAAAGCCCCCTACTGCCCCCTTGCCGACGGACCGTACTGCTCAACGCGGACGGAGATCAGAACGAGAGAGAAGTTCCTACCCGGCCCCAGCACGGCATGTACCCGACCTATCGGCAGAAAGAGGACCGGAGTGCTGGACTTGCGAAGGTAGGGGGCATATCTCCAAAGACTGTCCCAACTGAGAAAGGAGGAGGAGGGGACAGCCGTTAAACTAAAATGCCCCACGGTTGTGGAGCATACCGTGGGGTCTCGTGCTTCAGAGAGTAGAAGAGGGAGCTCTGAAGACATTGTCTCCGAGAGGCCCATCATCTGGGCTGAATTCAATGGGCAGCGGATCCGCTGTTTGATGGACACCGGGTCTCAAGTGACCACTATGCCTGAGACGTATTTCCAAAGTCACTTTCCTGAAGTCACTCATTCCTGCCGGGAACCCACTGTCAAATTGGTGGCGGCCAATCAACTACCTATCCCAGTAGCGGGAGTAGTATAGATGTCCATGCGGGCATGTGGAAAGGCCCTCGGTAGAAAAGGGATCGTACTAACTACAGGGCTCGGAGGCGATGGGCCCATTGTTACCCTGGGCATGAATGTGCTGAAAGAAGTCGGACAGTTCCTGGCTGAGGGCTGTAGCAAAAACAACTGGACACGCGCCACTCGAGACCCAGCTAGCAAGAGAGTGTTCCAACACCTCGTACGGGTTAGCCAGATTCAAAAATTGCCCGCTACCTCTCAGTACCTTGGCAAGGTATCGTTACCACCCGAAGCCACAATGACACTGCCGGTGGGACAGACTGTACTCACGTTGCCGGTGCTGGCACATGTGTCCTTACAGGGCGTGGACATTCAAACTGAACCGATGGAAGGAGAAGAAGCGCCCTCTGGACTCCTGATTGCTTGAACCTGGCCACCGTGCGGCACTGCCTAGTACCCGTGCGCTGCATCAATTTAGGTGGCACCAGTTTACAGTTGTTGCCCCGACAAGAGGTGGCCCGAGTGTACATAATGCCAGAGGCCCTTACTAGAGCGGGCGCTATAGGGCTGGCACCTGTGGAAGGAAAACCATGGACCCTGGAGGTGTCCCTCAACAGCCAGGAGAATGGAAGAGAACCGTTGGCTGGACGCCACCTTCTGGAAGAAATGGAGGCTAATCTGACTGAGTTTTCTGCTGGACAAGTAAGGCAGATCGAACAACTTCTACAGCGATATCAGGGAGTGTTTGCACAGCATGAAGATGATTTCGGGTGCACTCGGGACATTCAGCACGAAATACCCACCGGAAATACTGCTCCCATCCGAGAGAGATATCGGCAGAGACAGCCTCAAATGTACCAGGAGGTGAAAGAGCTGTTGGCCCACATGTTGCGGAACGGTGTGATCCGTGAAAGTCAGAGCTCCTGGGCGGCTCCGATCATGCTGGTCCGAAAGAAGGATGGTACCCTGAGATTTAGCGTGGACTATCGAAAGCTAAATGTCTGTACAGTCCGGGACTCCTATCCACTCCCCCGAATTGAAGAGTCTCTATCTGCACTAGGGAGCGCCAAATTCTTCTCTTCCCTCGACCTGGCCAGTGGCTATTGGCAGGTCCCAGTGGCTGAGAAGGATCACCCGAAGACCGCTTTTGTTCTCCCTATGGGCCTGTTTGAGTTCAATCGGATGCCGTTCGGACTAACAAATGCACCAGGGACCTTCCAATGGCTGATGGAGAGATGCTTGGGGGACCTCAACTTTGAAGCCACTTTAATATATCTGGACGATATAATTATCTATTCCGCTACGTTTGAGGATCATCTCCGCCGATTGGAACAAGTGTTAGAACGGCTTCAGAGACACGGCCTGAAAATTAAGCCTCGAAAGTGTTGTCTCTTCAAATGAGAAATTGAGTATCTGGGGCACACTGTGTCCAGTGCAGGAGTACACCCCACTGCAGACAAAGTAGCTGCCGTGCAGAAGTGGCCCACGCCCGCCAACCTAAGGGAACTGAGGGCGTTCCTGGGGCTTGCTGGATACTACTGCAGACTTCGCTAAGATTGCGATCCCGCTCATTGAATTGCTGAGAGGAACAGCTGGGGGAGCCAAGCGACAGCCCATCCAGTTGGGCCCACGACAAGAAGAGGCATTCCGAGCATTGAAAATGGCGCTAACAGATGCCCCAATCTTGGCCTACGCCGACTTTTCGCAGCCTTTCATGTTGTACACCAATGGAAGCTTGCATGGACTGGGAGCAGTGCTGGCTCAAGTACAAGGAGGAAAAGAGCGAGTGATCGCGTATGCCAACAGGTCACTCCGAGATACGGAGAAGATTCCAGAGAACTACAGTTCTTTTAAGCTGGAGCTACTAGCACTGGTGTGGGCCATGACCGAGAAATTTGCTGAGTACTTGTCAGGGTCAGAAGTGCAAGTGCGGACAGATAACAACCCTTTGGCCCACTTGGAGAACGCCAAACTGGGCGCGTTAGGACAGCGGTGGGTCGCAAGGATGTCCAAATACCAGTATAAGATTGCCTATCGGTCCAAGGCCCTGAACACCCATGCCGATGCCCTGTCCCGGGTCACTCAGGCGGGGCCGAAGGAGGACAGAGATGAGGAGCTCGAAGGCGACGAGATTCCGGATTTCAGCCAGTTCGTCGCTGTCCAAGAGACCAGAGAGGAGCCGAAGCCCACTCAGATTCTGGGCCGTTCAAGAGAAGAATGGATACATGTGCAGCAATCCGATCCGGAGTTAGCAAAATTGAGGGAATGGGTCGCCCTTAATCAAAGACTCGACCAGGAAACCAGAGCCTCTTCTCTTCCAACTACCCTACAAATCCTAGGTCAGTGGGAGAGGCTTCTCCTGAAGGACGGCTTGCTATGCCGAAGAATCCAGCTGCCTCGAGAGTTTGATGTTACCTGGCAGGTGGTAGTTCCAGGAGCGCTAGTAACACAGCTAGCCCAAGAAGCTCATAGAAGAGGTGCTCACTTCGGAGTAGAAAAGACCTTTTGGTGGTTGCAACGGCTGGTGTATTGGCCTCAACTGCAGCAAGAAGTCGAGGGAGTCTGCCGAGCATGTCGAGTGAGTTGAATAAGCCCCCGGAACAAAGAGCTCCCATTCAGACCATCCGAACTTCTGCCCCCTTGGAGGTCTTGATGATTGACTACTTGATGATAGGAACTTCATACAATGGTTATGGACACTGTTTGGTCATGACTGATCACTTCACCAAGTTCGCAGTAGTGACGCCTACTAAATACCAGACAGCAGATGCCGCAGCTAAGGCCATCTGTCAAGATTTCATCCGGATTTATGGGTGCCCGAAGAGAATACATTCTGACCAGGGGGCCTGCTTCCAAGGGCGAGTGATGGATGAGTTGTACCGCATCTATGGAATCGACCGTTCCCGAACAACGCCCTACCACCCACAAGGGAACGGCGCATGCGAGCGCTTTAACCGAACCCTGTTGCAAATGTTGCGAACGCTGGAAGCGGACAAAAAGATGAAGTGGCCCGAATATGTGTCCGAGCTGGTGTGGGTGTATAATAATCGAGTTCATGCGACCACAAGCTACACCCCTTACATGTTGCTGTTTGGAAGAAGTGGCCGAGAAATCATTGAACTTGAGCTAGACTCAGAAGATCCCGGCCCGGGCGGTAGCCCAAGTACCTGGATTCGAGAACACTGGCGTCGGCTCCATACAGTGAGAAGACTGGTTGCTCAGAAGTTTCAGGAAGTAGAGCATGCAGTTCGGCCCTCGACGACAGGTGGATCACTTCAGCCAGGAGACCGAGTGCTGGTGAGGGATAAACGATTTGGAAGTAAACTGGACCATCGTTGGGAGGCGATACCATATCAGGTGATGAAGAAAGTTCACCCAGACAACCCAGTCTACGAGGTTAGGCCCGAAGGGGATGATGCCGCGACACCCAGGGTGTTGCACCGTAATATGCTGCGACCTTGCTCCTCTGAAGCAGAAGTCTGTAACGGAGTTCGGCCCCCAGACATATTGGCTGAAGTGCCACATGCAGGAACCTTAGGGGATGAAGAAGGATGGGCCACAATGCAGTTGGGCCCGTCAGAACCGTTGATGCCAACCCCGAGTGGAATTCCAAATGAGTCGGGAAATGATTTGCAATCCCCAGTGGTTGATTCCTCGGATCTCCCGGAGTCACCTCCGCAAGAAGAGCTGCGCAGAACTGAGCGGGCTAATGCCGGAATCCCTCCTAACCGGTATGCTCAGGAAGAGTTCATCTGTTCTCAAATCCAACAGAAAACGCAGGAGTGTGCCCAACTCCTGTCTGAGCTTGCACTGCCTGGAAGGAGGAATCAGTTCTGCAAGAAGCCCACTCGCCCGAGGACTGGCGAGCAAAAAGGAGGGAGGAATGTAGCCCAGTCAAGAGAGCTTGTAAAAGAACTTCTACACGATGTTTCAAGGATGGAAAGAGACTGCCATCTACTGGCCAGACGCAGTCAAGCGGAACCAAGATATGCAAGGGAAGTTGCAGGGAGGGCAAGTTCAGACGCTGGACCTGATCAGGTGACTTCCAGGAAGGAGTTCCGGAAAAAAGAGGCCAGCGCGCCAAACCTGAGGGGTCTTTGGCGGCAAGCAGCAGAAAGGAGCAGACATGTTCCCTGCATCCTGAGAAACCCCGCGTGACAGGCCTAAGCAAGAGGCCTGTGAGGTGCCACAGCCGGGCACCGGTAAAAGAGCTCCGGATATCTCGCGGATGTTACCTGAGTGCTGTGCCTGCTGAGAAGACTAGGAACCTGATTGCGGTGCTGAGTGAGTTCGCGGAACCCGACGTCGCCCACCGACAGACGAGGCCTGGACCCCCCTATCCAAGGCTCGAGAGACTGCCTCCAACAGCGAAGCAGAGAGGAGTTGAGAGACGGTTGCTCCAGGAAAGTCACGCCAGCGGAAGCGGAGGAGCTGCATACGTGAACAGGGCCGTCACTTCCACTGTTCACCCACGGCACAACGTGATCTAATTGAATTTATGCGGAAGAGACTCACGGCCTAGCGGGAATAACCGGTGACCCCCGCTAGGGCCAAATGTACAGTTAAAGAACTTACGTGGTGTCTCCCATGACTGGGGGCATCACCCTACTTAAGAGACTTCGCCTTACTTAAGAGACTTCACCTTACTTAAGAGACTTCACCTTACTAAAGAGATTGCACCTTACTTAAGAGACTTCACCTTACTTTGAGAGACTGCGTCTTATTTTGAGAGATTTTGCCTTTTGCTGATATATTGAATTACTGTTCATTACCCTTGTTACTAATCCCTTGTTCAGAATACCTGTTGCATAAAATTGTTTATTTTCATCTCAGACTGTTCTCGCCTTGTGTCTCTGTGCGTTGCATTCCCGCACCTGCATTACATGATTGTATATGGGGATAAAGGAAAGTTGTGTGTCAAATATGACTCCAAGACATCGAGCTTGCTGCTTGGGGGTTATGGTGGCGCAACCCAAGAAAATTAAAAAGTCAGGTATAGGTAGGTTAGTAGAGAGAGAAAAAACAAGGAGTTCAGTTTTGGAGAGATTCAGTTTCAGATAGAGGGAAGACATGATGTTAGAGACAGCAGACAGACAATCACTGGTATTTTGTATTAGAGTGGGCGCTTAAAAAACGCATCGTGGGCACACAGCCTTATTGTAGACATGAACAACTAAATGATTTCCTGGGAATGATGTATGTATGTGCATGGCTGATAACAGAGAGATTCATGTCGAGTTGGCAAAGATGGCGCTGAGAGATGACTTCACCCCTCCCATCAGAATTCCTAAGATGTTACTGAGGCCAGGAGATACATGGATGAGCAAATTGCAGTGTGCCAAGTTATCAGAAGGAGCAATGAATTTTACTAATCCCACCTAGAAGTAGAATACTATATAACCCCATGTCTACATAATAAAGTATGTCATTTTGCGTGGTTTAGTCTCTGAGTGAAGTTTTTCAACCATATTAGCATATTTGGTTGATTTGCATTCACTCGGACATCTTTAATTAGGAGGAGAGCAGTTACCTAGTGTATCTTAAATTGGTGAAACCTCCACAGTGACAGCTGGGGAAAGGAACTGAATGAGCTGTGAGGGAATAGGGTCACTGTTGCAGGTTGTAGGGCGGGAAGAAGTGAGGAGTCTGGTCACTTCTTCTTCTGTGACCAGCTCGAAGATGGAAAGCGAACTTGAGGTGCGGGAGGGAAGGGAATCCAGACTCTGAGGGGATTGTGTAAAAATGTCTTGACAGATATGATTGATTTTTTGTAGGAAATAAGTGGCCAGATCGTCAGCGCTTAGGTTGGTGACGGGGGTCTGTACTTTAGAGCTCAGGAGGGAGTGGAAGGTTTCAAAGAGTCGTTTAGGATTGTTGGCTAGAGATGTGATGAGAGTGGTAAAGTAGACTTGTTTAGCCGGATGGAGAGCAGAACTATAAGTTTTGAGCATGAACTTATAGTGGATGAAGAGAAACCAAAAACAAGAAAAATACCCAAATAATTGAAAGTAAATGTATAGTGGATGAAGTTTTCTGTCAAAAGAGATTTTCTCCACAGATGCTCCACTCACAAAATAAGAATACTTTGTATGTACAATAAGGCAGGTACAAAACTTATCATAGCTCAACATTTCCCGCTCATAATAGAATAACGGAATAGATTCAGGGATAGGCATTTTTTCATAATGGTATATGAAAAGTGCTTGGAGAAAACCGCCTCAAGGAGAAGTCTCTCATCCAGCTCCATTTCGCAGAGATCTCTTTTTGGCATCCATTCATGATAAAGCATCTGGAAGGGAGTCAAACATATGAACCCCACCCTGAGCCGAGCAGGGTAGATTATAGAATAGGAAATTTGCTTTTCACAGAGCCTCCTTTTTCTATCCCAGAACTTGACCCTCTTCTTCTGAACTTCTGTTGAAAAGTCAGGATAAATAGATATTTTCCTTCCATCAAGGGTAAGTGAAGAGTGGTCCCTGGCCTTTCGTAGGATAAGGTCTCTCTCTTTAAAATTTTGTAATTTGATGAGTACAGGTCTTGGTGGAGCACCCGGTGGCAAAGGACGTGTAGGAACTCTGTGAGCTCTTTCAATTGCAAAAAATTGAGAGAGAGTGTCTTTGCCGAACATTGTAGTCAGCCAGAAAAGTATGCTGGCACTGGCCAGCATACTGTTTAATGACTATACTAATGTTAGGCTGTTCATATATATCAGCCCTTGGCCTCTCACCTCTACCTCGATAGACTGAGACACTTTAGACCTGTATACTTACCCTGAGTTAGCATTGTATTGTGCCTTCAGTGGTTGTTCTTATTCTGATCCAATCACTTATGGACCTCACTTCAGCATAAATAATCTAGTTATTTCTGATATATTTCATCTATATGCAATCTTTATTTATGTGATATTTACACCTATTTGGGGCTTCAGCCACGGTCGCTTTATTTTGGGTTTATACACCCTGTATCCCCTATTGTTTTAGCTGCTCTTCTCCCTATACCTTTTCACATGATGTCTTTATCTAGAATTATATGTTGCCACGAATAAAGATTATATTTTGAATAGATCTCCAACGAGTCTTGGGTATCTCTTTATATTTTTCTTTATGTTATATGCTTACCTGCTTGACTAATTTTAAATACCCATTAGACTCCTGTTTGGGCTTATTGTAGTCAGCCAGGATTAAAAAAAATCAACTGAATTACGACCCTCCGCTTTTTCATGAACCTCGACTAAACGTATGTTATTTCGCCGATGCCTATTCTCTAGGTCATCAACCTTCTTGAGAAGGGCATTGATATTCTGAAGACCTCTCCTGAGATATTTATGTATAGTAGGCATTTGGTCCGCAACAGAACTCACTCTTTCCTCCAACTCATTGACTCGTCTGTTTATTTTCTTCATGTTTTGTCTGATGAGATTAATGTCCTCTCTAAGCCCTCCCATGTGTTTGTTGAGAATTTCTAATGAGAAGCTACAGGATTTTCCAGCAGAGAAAGCATCTTGTCGTGTAGGCTCTTGCCCAGAATCATTGACTTCTCCATAGGTGTTGTTAGTGCTCTGCATTTCCTGCACTTCTCTGTTTAACTGTTGCTGTGAGAGTGGTGCCACATTGCCTCCCCTGCACAGTCTCTGTATCTCTCTTCCTCTGTGAGCATACCTGATCAGGTTGCAAATCATCTGAAGGGTCAGAATCTAAGGTCAGTCTGGCAAATCTCCCCAGCTTTGCTGCAGCAGCCTCAGCATCTCTCACTCTGGCTGGTGTGGGGGAGGAGGTGCCATGTTGGAAGGCCCACTATCTGGACTCTGCTCCTTCTGATGCTTGCTTCTGGTCATGTCTGAGTGCACTTTAAGCTTTTCTGTGTACTTTCCTCCAGCCTTTGGTGTGAAGGAATCAATATTTCACTGCTAATAGGTGGAAATGAAAGGATGCAGAGCAGGAGCAAAGCACAGAGCTTCCATGTGAAGAGGCTGTCAGCAAAAGGTCCTTTTTAAAGGGGAATCTGTAACACTCCCATCATCTGCTCCTGAGCTCACATCAAAGGCAGTCTGTATTATATGTATTTTATATGAGCACTGCACTTGGCTTTTTCTGGCAAAGAAGATGACACACCAGATCTGCCGCTCCATTTTACAATAGGAATAAAAGTGCCCTGTCAGGGATAAAAATTCCCCATTCTTCCAATCGGTACAGTCCCAAATGGTCAGACCAATCAATCACTGACCAATAAGATATCACCTCTCCTGTGGATCCTATGGAGTTATCACCTCTCCTGTGGATCCTATGGTCATAACTTGTTTTCATCAACAAAGTCCTTTACTGCAAATTACCGTAATTGTACATCCCAGTTATGGTATCGCACAGTAAGAGGTGCAGGAGCCTCCTGTATTTTACAGCCGACGCTCCACTATAATCAGGATAATGGCTAACTGGTTTTCATATACAGCTGAAGTGTGGGCCCCTAGAATCAATTCCTATTGGGGCCCCAGACACCCCAGTTTGATCCTGGTTGGGGGTGGGGAGGGTAATTTTGCACCCTGTCATAAAGAAAAATTGTAAAATCCAAAAAGACATCTCTGGAGAGGGGACATATCACCCTCACATTAAACATATAGGATTATAACTAGAAAAGTGAGAAAGAGCTGACACTTCAACCTCTATTGACGTAGGGCCTCCTGCCGTGGTCAGGTAAATTCAACAAAGAATCTGATAAGAACCAGCCAACAAGTCTAGAATTTGCATACTCAGAGGCGGATAAGTACATTTCCGAAGCAAGGGCTTCCTCTTTTCAAAGGACTTGTCTCAGACACTCTGAAGACTGTGGTCAGTGATGAATATTGGGGTTTGCATCGATCCAATATTCATGGGAGATGTATTTTCGACATCGTAGCAAAGGGACGATCATAACGCATTCACTCACATCATTGTAAGGCCAGCCGAACACCCCCAACTTAATATCGTTTAGATGGATAATGCTATCCATGCCATGTTTCATCTCTATAGAAAGGTAAAATCATGATAGAAAACATGACCATGATATTTCCCGCCCGAGACCTCCATGGGCGAAGATATCCTGAAAGTTGGGGATCTCATAAACTTCTAAAAGATCTAGCACACCTATGACAAGTCCTCATATGAGCTCACCAATAGAAGGTATGTGGGTGTAACCGTGATCTTATTAAATCAGAGCTTGGATTTTGGTCATTGGTCAGTCCTGGAAGGTGCAGCTTGCTGTAGTTGTATCTGTTTTCCTAAGGAGTTCTTCTAAGGAGTGCTTCCTTGCGCTAAGCTCTGAGCTATTTCTCTGACACAGTGTAATGCACACGCCCGGGCTGAGCGGCGTGTGCGTGTGATTCCACTGGACCGTGCCGGAGAGTGAATGCCTGGAGGGGCGTAACTAGGTATTCACCCTATCCGACCAGGGTCGCACGACGGCATACGACGCCAGTGCACCAAGGAGGAACCGAGCAGAGGGACCAAGTGCTACTCCAGGACAGACCCCGGACACGGCTGTTGACCCACACAGGGGAATACAGGAACAGACATATTAGGCTGGCACACAGACTGGTGGGTATAGGCAGCAGGGCCGGCGTCAGCACCCGGCGCACCCAGGCAAATGCCGGGGCCCTGAGCAGGCAGAGGGGCCCACTGGCGGTCGCGCACCCCGCTGGGCTATGGGCGGAGGAGAGCGGTGTCAGCGCCCGCCCTTCTCCGCCGCTTGCTCAGGGCCCCGGCAGCCCGATACTTACCTCTCCCCGTGCCTCCACAGATCCGCTGTCTTCCTGCTGTGCGCTCCCTGTGACGTCTCAGGTCAGAGGGCGCGGTGACGTCTTTACACCGCGCCCTCCCCTGAGCCGTCACAGGGAGCGCTGAGCGGGAAGACGCCGACAACGCTGGAGTTCGGAGCCGAGCAGCGAGCGGCGGGCAGCGGGCAGCGGGCAGCAGGTAGCAGGTGAGGAGAAGGGAGGTGAGTATTTGATTTTTTTTTTTTTTTTAATGTATGGAGGCATGGGGCATTATAAAGAGGGGAGGGGGGGGCATCCTGCATGGGGCATTATATAGAGGGGGGGATTCCTGCTTGGGGCATTATAATGAGGAGGGGTGACAGCCTGCATGGGGCATTATAAGGTGGGGAACAGCCTGCATGGGGCATTATAAAGAGGGGGGGATTCCTGCTTGGGGCATTATAATGAGGAGGGGTGACAGCCTGCATGGGGCATTATAAGGTGGGGACCAGCCTGCATGGGGCATTATAAGGTGGGGAACAGCCTGCACGGGGCATTATAAAGAGAGGGGGGGACATCCTGCATGGGGCATTATTAAGAGGAGGGGTGACAGCCTGCATGGGGCAGTATAAAGAGGAGGGGTGACAGCCTGCATGGGGCATTATAAAGAGGAGGGGTGACAGCCTGCATGGGGCAGTATAAAGAGGAGGGGTGACAGCCTGCATGGGGCAGTATAAAGAGGAGGGGTGACAGCCTGCATGGGGCATTATAAGGTGGGGAACAGCCTGCATGGGGCATTATAAAGAGGGGGGGATTCCTGCTTGGGGCATTATAATGAGGAGGGGTGACAGCCTGCATGGGGCATTATAAGGTGGGGACCAGCCTGCATGGGGCATTATAAGGTGGGGAACAGCCTGCACGGGGCATTATAAAGAGAGGGGGGGACATCCTGCATGGGGCATTATAAAGAGGAGGGGTGACAGCCTGCATGGGGCAGTATAAAGAGGAGGGGTGACAGCCTGCATGGGGCAGTATAAAGAGGAGGGGTGACAGCCTGCATGGGGCATTATAAAGAGGAGGGGTGACAGCCTGCATGGGGCAGTATAAAGAAGAGGGGTGACAGCCTGCATGGGGCAGTATAAAGAGGAGGGGTGACAGCCTGCATGGGGCATTATAAAGAGGGGGGGATTCCTGCTTGGGGCATTATAATGAGGAGGGGTGACAGCCTGCATGGGGCATTATAAGGTGGGGACCAGCCTGCATGGGGCATTATAAGGTGGGGAACAGCCTGCACGGGGCATTATAAAGAGAGGGGGGGACATCCTGCATGGGGCATTATAAAGAGGAGGGGTGACAGCCTGCATGGGGCAGTATAAAGAGGAGGGGTGACAGCCTGCATGGGGCAGTATAAAGAGGAGGGGTGACAGCCTGCATGGGGCATTATAAAGAGGAGGGGTGACAGCCTGCATGGGGCAGTATAAAGAGGAGGGGTGACAGCCTGCATGGGGCAGTATAAAGAGGAGGGGTGACAGCCTGCATGGGGCATTATAAAGAGGGGGGGATTCCTGCTTGGGGCATTATAATGAGGAGGGGTGACAGCCTGCATGGGGCATTATAAGGTGGGGACCAGCCTGCATGGGGCATTATAAGGTGGGGAACAGCCTGCACGGGGCATTATAAAGAGAGGGGGGGACATCCTGCATGGGGCAGTATAAAGAGGAGGGGTGACAGCCTGCATGGGGCAGTATAAAGAGGAGGGGTGACAGCCTGCATGGAGCATTATAAAGAGGAGGGGTGACAGCCTGCATGGGGCATTATAAAGAGGGGGGGCAGCCTGTATGGGGCATTATGTGGGGGGTAACAGCCTGCATGGGGCATTATAAAGAGGGGGGGCAGCCTGTATGGGGCATTATGTGGGGGGTAACAGCCTGCATGGAGCATTAAAAGGGGGGGGCCTGTGTGGGGCATTATGTGGGGGGGAACAGCCTGCATGGAGCATTATAAGGGGGGGGGGCAGCCTGTATGGGGCATTATGTGGGGGGTAACAGCCTGCATGGAGCATTAAAAGGGGGGGCCTGTATGGGGCATTATGTGGGGGGGAACAGCCTGCATGGAGCATTATAAGGGGGGGGGCAGCCTGTATGGGGCATTATGTGGGGGGTAACAGCCTGCATGGAGCATTAAAAGGGAGGGGCCTGTATGGGGCATTATGTGGGGGGTAACAGCCTGCATGGAGCATTATAAGGGGGGGACAGCCTGTATGGGACATTATGTGGGGGGTAACAGCCTGCATGCAGCATTATATGGGGACCGGTATCCTGTTTGGAGCGTTATATGGGGGCCAGTATCCTGTATGGAGCGTTATATGGGGGCCAGTATTCTGTATGGAGCCTTATATGGGGGCCAGTATTCCGTATAGAGCCTTATATGGAAGCCAGTATTCCGTATGGAGCCTTATATGGGGGCCAGTATTCCATATGGGGGCCAGTATTCCGTATGGAGCCTTATATGGGGGCCAGTATTCCGTATGGAGCCTTATATGGGGGCCAGTATTCCGTATGGAGCCTTATATGGGGGCCAGTATTCCTTATGGAGCCTTATATGGGGGCCAGTATTCCATATGGAGCCTTATATAGGGGCCAGTATTCCATATGGGGCCTTATATGGGGGCCAGTATTCCGTATGGAGCCTTATATGGGGGCCAGTATTCCGCATGGAGCCTTATATGGGGGCCAGTATTCCGCATGGAGCCTTATATGGGGGCCAGTATTCCGCATGGAGCCTTATATGGGGGTCAGTATTCCGCATGGAGCCTTATATGGGGGTCAGTATTCCGCATGGAGCCTTATATGGGGGTCAGTATTCCGCATGGAGCCTTATATGGGGGTCAGTATTCCGTATGGGGCCTTATATGGGGGCCAGTATTCCGTATGGGGTCTTATATGGGGGCCAGTATTCCGTATGGGGTCTTATATGGGGGCAAGTATTCCGTATGGGGCCTTATATGGGGGCCAGTATTCCGTATGAAGCGTTATATGGGGGCCAGTATTCCGTATGGGCGTTATATGGGGACCAGTATTCCGTATGGAGCCTTATATGGGGGCCACTATTCTGTGTGGAGCGATTCACCGGTTTCTGAGCTATTGTGGAATTTACAATAGATATCACTCATGAAGTGAAATCTTTGCATTGTACTATATATATATATTTCTCCGCCGTATCTCTGCATCATGAATCGTGGTATGTGTTAAAGGGGCCCACTGAGACTCTTTCGCCCGGGGCCCAGAAAAACCTGGAGCCGGCCCTGATAGGCAGGCACGACTGGTATGCAGGCAGGCGGGTATGCAGGCAGGGGGGTACAGGCAAGCATGGCTAGATTGCAGACAGGGAGGCACTAGCAGGTAGGAACACAGGCGGGATAGGACCCAGTACACACTGGGACTCAGGAACAGAACCACAGATGTGGCGGACAAACACAGCAGAGTAAGGCCGCCCAGAGTGGTGAGCGAGAGCAGGGCAAGACGAGACCGCCTAGAGCGGTGAGCGAGAGTAGAGCAGGACGAGGCCGCCTGGAGCGGTGAGCAAGAGTAGAGCAGGACGAGGCCGCCTGGAGCGGTGAGGAAGAGTAGAGCAGGACGAGGCCGCCTGGAGCGGTGAGCAAGAGTAGAGCAGGACGAGGCCGCCAGGAGCGGTGAGCAAGAGTAGAGCAGGACGAGGACGCCAGGAGCGGTGAGCAAGAGTAGAGCAGGACAAGGCCGCCTGGAGCGGAGAGCAAAGGGTCAGAGCTGAGCGAGACTGCCGGAGCAGTGAGCAAGGAGTCAGAGCAGAGCGAGACTGCCGGAGCAGTGAGCAAAGGAGTCAGAGCAGAGCGAGACTGCCGGAGCAGTGAGCAAAGGGTCAGAGCAGAGCGAGACTGCCGGAGCAGTGAGCAAAGGGTCAGAGCAGAGCGAGACTGCCGGAGCAGCGAGCAAAGGGTCAGAGCGGAGCGAGACTGCCGGAGGAGCGAGCAAAGGGTCAGAGCGGAGCGAGACTGCCGGAGCAGTGAGCAAAGGGTCAGAGCGGAGCGAGACTGCCGGAGCAGTGAGCAAAGGGTCAGAGCAGGCCAGAACCGCCGGAGTGGTGAGCAAAAGCAGAGCAGGCTAGAACCGCCGGAGCGGTGAGCAAGGCAGAGCAGGCTAGAACCGCCGGAGCGGTGAGCAAGGCAGAGCAGGGGGGACAGGGCTCTGTACACACGGAACAGGCAGGAAGGGAAAGGCAGAACCAGATACCCACAGGGTACTTGCAGTGAAGTAGCGAGTGGACCACAAACTCACAAACGGAAGTACAGTGACAACGAGCAGGAGTTAGGTACGAGTTCAGACTCAATGCTCAGGCAGGGATTCATTGGAGCAGCTGGGTTAAATACCAGATGACAGACAGCAATAGGCTGAGGACGAACAAGGGGTGTGCCCGCAGCAGGTACAAAAAGCAGGAAGTGATCGGGCGCCGCCCTTAAGCAGCAGACACAGAGGCAAGCAGACAGCATGGAGGGAAGCCAGGCTAGCAAACTGGACTGGAGATCAAGTGCGCGCTCTTGCACAGTGGGAGATGGACCACTATGCAAGGACGCCGCCAGGTATGTTACACACAGGTTTAGCACTTTTCTTTTATTATATTTTTGATTTTATGTTAATGTATATATCATATTGTTTGTATCATCTTAGTGTATTTTTTATACACACTGCCTACTTTTCAAGATTAGATCAGTTGTTTTTATTCTGTTATTCCCACACCCTATCATTTCTTTACTTAGAAAATTGGGCGTGAGGAACGATCAACACGCCCATATGATGGCGCGGTCGAGCATGTAAATTGTAACTCCCGACATGTATTTCTATAGCAGGACTAAGAACGTTTTGCGTGCGAAACGTGTAGGTTTCACAGAGGTCTCCACCTTTATTTATTTTATTTTTGCAATGTGTATATCTTTTTAATGGATTAACAATAAAATCATAATTTTATCTGCAATTGGATCTGGAAGCTGGCGTATCACAATGTCGGTGGATATGCACCTTCTCTTTTTGGTTGAGGAGAAGGTGACTCCTACAGGGTGAGATAGAAAAATGCAATGAGCCTAAGAACTATCAGGCATGTAATTGCTTATTACGTGCTTGTTCTACCCTGTGGTGGCTCAGATTGCTCCTGGACCGCTCCTAACAGCGATTCTGCTGCTTCACGTCAACAGAACAGCTCTTTCTCTTCCCGACTGCTCTGTCAAAGAGGCGTGACTGCCAACTTTATGCTGATTGACAGACGGCTCCCTGAAGTTAGGCAGCAGGGAGCCAGCTGTCAATCAGCATGACACCGGCAGTCACACCCATCAACAGATCAGAGCGGGAGCTGAAAAATCACTGTCAGGAGCGCTCCGTGACCACTCTGAACCAGCAAATATCAGTGCCTGGCACAACAGGCACATAGTTAGCAAATACTTGCCTGTTAGTCCATGGTAAAAAAAAAAAAAAAGGCCCGGACAACCCCTTTTAATATTAAGGAGCAGGAATTCTCCGCATGATGCTATAATCAAGAAAACATGAAATTCTCTCCTGCCCAGTCAGTCTGCCCGATCTGTTACACCATGATTACCAAAACCTCGACTCATTCCACTGCCCACTTGTATTACCACTTACCCGGCTCTGCTTGGTCCCTGTTACCAGGCCATTGGCTTGTCTGACTGCAAGTGCACACTTCTGAAACGGGAGTCCCTGTGGATTTTCACATCCCCTCAATTTGACATAATGAATTTCAGTGACACAGAGGATTGTTCGGCTAGACTGAACAAACTAGCATCTATTTTTGATAATAAACCGTCAGTGGTGACAACAGAACCGGATGAATTTAAAGATCTCATGTTCCAGATGGAAAACAAAATGACCAGAGAACTTAAAGTTTGGTGGGATCTCACAACCTTGGACACATATATAAAAAAGGAAATGATCCCTAGAGGTCTGCGTTTAAAAAAAAGTCGCCACCACTATATACAATGACGGTTTTCAAGAAGATCAGAATGCGATTCTTAGTCAATGTTCACTGAATCTTATGCACCTCATAATCAAACATGAGGAACTGGAACTGACTTAAATTAAATTGGATATTAAAAATATACAATCGTCTTTGGGGAAATATGTGCAACTAAAAGAAATTTAATATTTGTAATGACAAACTGAAATCTAATTTGGCCAAGTTGGAGAACACCATTATGGATATAAAAAGATCCAAGTTCAAAAGGGACAGTGAGGACTATGCGCAGAACAAGATTTATAGTTGGAATAAACAATTACCATCCATCTTAAAAAAACGCTCCCACAAACGTTTTCAGAGATCTGGAAGAGGGAGTTTTAAGGAGCATGATGATGTTACGGATAATTCTTTTGCTGCCACCTCTGATGTTTACTCAGATTCATCTATGAGTTCAATGGGAGAAATGCAACAATTGTATTTTGTCAAAAATAAATTATCTAGTGCTGGTGGAGCGATTACAAAAAACGGAGGAAGAGGGTGTGACGCCCCTGAGGGTTCGGTCGCCACAGGGGGGTACTACATCTTGTGAAAGAGGTGTGGTATCTCCTCTCCCAGGTTAGGATGGAGCACCTGTCAGGACCCCACCTCATCACTCAACACTACACACTCCTGTCCTATGGGGGGCTAGTATGCACTAGGGTGCTGCCCCAGCAGGATAATGGAGATGGGGGAACCAACGATAGGGGGAACCATGTAGTGGGTGAGGGTGGAGGACGCACTTTTAGGTTACACTTGTAGATACATATTTAATAGCCAGCCATCTTAAGTTCAAGGTTGTTTGATTGTGGTCTTCACTGCTGGCAGTGGCCTTGTGTAGGAGCCTGCAGCGTGCTGGAGATGCACGGTCCCCATGCTCTGGCCTTGAGACGAGGAGCGGGATAGAGTTAAAGGAGGTCTCTACTCGGTCAAGGTCCCTGCTTAAGAAGGCCTGGAGGGGAGCTGAGGAGGAGAGCTCCGCAGGCAAAAGGATCCCAGGGAATACGGACGGAGCGGCATACGCCACCTGTACTCTCCATTCTGGCCTAGTTAGAGGGACTCCTGCTGCAAGAGGGGTACCGGCCCCCGATATCTGACTTTGTTACTTCACGTCTCAGTCGGAAAAGCCCGGAGGCTAAGTGGTTCCCACCGTGTAACGGACGGAGCGGAGTCGCCACCCGTGCCCTTCTTCTGTGTATAGCCAGAGGGAGACCCAGCCTTGCAAAACGCACCGCACACGGACAGGAGAGGCCCAAGGGGGAGATTTCTAGGAACACGCTGGTGCTGGGGGTCCTGATAGACGCACCTGAACTACCGGGGTGTGCCGAACCCCCTTCTCTGGTGGCCACAGCACGCCATGAGGAGCAAGGAGAAGCCTTGCAGCTGACCTCTAATAACGTGAGTAAAGCTTGGAAGACTACATCCATTGCCTCCGGTCCATTATTGCAGCGCGACACCACACCGCACCACTGCACCTACTACGACTCCGCTCATCCTCCTTTTTCCTCTGCCCTGAGGCCCTGCTCCACCTGTGGGGAGTAGTACTACCATCGGCTGCCACAACATCCCGCCTCAGAGGACTGCAGCAGCGCTGGTGGCGCATCACCAGACACCACAGGTGGCGTAGTCGTTTATCCACTCATAATTGCCACTCATTAACTGGCCCCTATTTTTAATGTGTACGCCTTGGGCACGGACCGGGCCGAGGCCGCGACTGCATCCCCATTCTACCAACTGGGCCCGCCGTCCGAGTACACCCCTTTCCCAGGGAGGGCTAGCCGCTACTGAAACAGCTAGTGGCCGGTCACACAAGGGCGGGACGTAAGCGTAAATGCAAACAAGTACCCAACACAGAGCAAAAAACGCCATTATTAGAGTCACCTGTTTGGAATCTCTCTAGCTACATCTTATCTGAGAGTCAAATTTCTCTCCTGGCTAAAGGCCTGAGCTTTTCACCTTCTAACGAATTCGACATTTTCAGAACAATTCTGGATGTTAACAAACTAGCACGTAACCTCACCATCCGATGTCATTTTATGGACATGAAAAATCCACAGAATACAGCTTCAGAAGAAGTTTCTCCTAGGACAAGCCAGGATTCCATGTTATTATTCACAGAACAACAGTCTTTATTACAAATGAAACAATTCGAGACGGAATCTTTAATTCCAAATGTAAATGTAAATGACGACTTTCGGGCTGGTAATCCTTTCTTTTACCCACTTCAGTCCAGACCATTGGTTCTGGATCAGTTCCAGGACTTAATTGAAAAAGAACTAGTGGAATTAAAGAATGAATTATCTTCTACTAATCATTTGGACTCTAATCTGACATATAGAGAAAAAGACGCTCTGAAAAAATTAAAGGATAATTCAGACATACTAGTCCGCTCAGCGGATAAAGGTGGCACTATAGTACTGAATGCAGGATTGTATAAAAAATTGAATTTGATGGATTTAGAAAATAGGGATGTTTATTTGGAGTTAGCTAGAGATCCTACTGTTGAGTTTAATGCTGCTATGTATAATCTATTAAACGAAGGTTTGCACTGAGGGGCCCTAAAAAAAAAATTAATGGAATATTTATACGTAAATCACCCAATTGTTCCAGTTTACCATTCGCCTCCAAAAATACATAAAAATATTTTCCCACCACCTTTAACCCCTTTACTACCCATGGTGGTTTGCACATTAATGACCAGGCCAATTTTTACAATTCTGACCACTGTCACTTTATGAGGTAATTACTCTGGAACGCTTCAACGAATTCCCCTGATTCTGAGATTGTTTTTTCGTGACATATTGTACTTCATGATTGTGGTAAAATTTCTCGGATAACACTTGCATTTATTTGTGACAAAAACTGAAATTTGGCGAAACTTTTTGAAAATTTAGCAATTTTCAAAATTTGAATTTTTATGCCCTTAAATCAGAGAGATATGTCACACAAAATAGTTAATAAATAACATTTACCACATATCTTCTTTACATCAGCACAATTTTGGAACCAAATTTTTTTTTTATTAGAGAGCTATAAGGGTTAAAAGTTGACCAGAGATTTCTAATTTTTCCAACAAAATTTACAAAACCATTTTTTTAGGGACCACATCACATTTGAAGTCACTTTGAGAGGTCTTTATGACAGAAAATACCCAAAAGTAACACCACTCTAAAATCTGCACCCCCAAGGTGCTCAAAACCACATTCAAAAAATTTATTAACCCTTCAAGTGCTTCACAGAAATTTTTGGAATATGGAAGAAAAAAATTAACATTTAACTTTTTTCACAAAAATGTTACTTTAGACCCAATTTTTTTTATTTTCACAGGGTTAACAGGAAAAAATGGACCCCAAAATTTGTTGTTCAATTTCGCCTGACCACACAGATACCCCATATGTGGGGAAAAACCACTGTTTTGGCGTACGGCAGGGTTCGGAAGGGAAGGAGCGCCATTTGACTTTTTGAAAGTAAAATTTGCTTGAATAATTAGCGGACGCCATGTTGTGTTTGGGGAGCCCCTGATGTGCCTAAACAGTGGAAACCCCTCACAAGTGACACCATTTTGGAAACTAGACCCCTCAGAGAACCTTTACAGAAGTTTAAACATGGAGCCATGAAAATAAATAATCAAACTTTTTCCACAAAAATTATGTTTTAGTCCCAATTTTTTTATTTTCACAAGGGTAAGAGGAGAAAATGGACCCCAAAAACTTTTTGCAATTTCTCCTGAGTACGCCAATACCCTATATGTGGGGAAAATACAGTGTTTGGGTGCACGGCAGAGTTCAGAAGGGAAGGAGCACTGTGTGACTTTTTGAACGCAAAATTGGATGGAATTGAGGGCGGACGCCATGTCAACATTTGAAGAGCCCCTGATGTGCCTAAATAGTTGAAACCCCCCACAAGTGACCCCATTTTGGAAACTACACCCCTCAAGGATTTTATCAAGGGGTATAATGAACATTTTGAACCTGGTACGACACATAATTTGATAACATTAGGTCATCATATTGAATAAGTTGTCATTAGTCTTGAGCACAAGTGCTCGCTAATTGAGTTTGCATCGTGTACTGGGGTATGCACCATGTATCGCACGTGCTCTAGTGACCTGCCCACATGTTTCACGGTTATTAGACACCCAAAACAAACATGCAGGGATTGCTGGTGCATGGCAGGCAATCCCCGCACGTTTTTTTTGACTGTGAAGCATATAGGGCAGAGACTCGAGCACCCGCGATACTCAATGCATACCCGAGCACCCGATGCAAACTCAAGTAGCGAGCACTTGTGCTCAACACTAACCCTAGAGTTTATTTTTTACACCGTTCCTTGTGCAGTATAAGTGATTAGACGACTTTATTCTTTGGGTCGGTGCGATTACAGCGATACCAGAATCCTATCGGGTTTTTATGATTGACAGCTGTCTCACACTAAAAGACGCATTTTTTTGCAAAATCTAGTTTTTGCATCGCCATATTTTGAGAGCTATAATTTTTCCATATTTTGGCCGACAGAGTCATTTGACAACTTGTTTTTTGCGGGATGAGTTGACGTTTTTATTGGTACCATTTTCAGGCACGTGACATTTTTTGATCGCTTTCTATTCCGATTTTTGGGAGGCAGAATAAGCAAAAACCAACAATTCAGGAATTGATTTTTTAAATTTTTTTATGCTGTTCCGCGTGTGGTAAAATTGATGAGGTAGCTTTATTCTTTGGGTCTGTACGTTTACAGCGGTACCACATTTATATTTTTTTTATGTTTTGGCGCTTCTACACAATAAAAGCTATTTTCTAGAAAAGAATTATTTTTTTGCATCACTTTGTTCTGAGAGCTATAACTTTTTTATTTTTCAGCTGATGGAGCTGTATGGCAGCTTTTTTTTTCTGGAACAAGATGACGTTTTCAGTGGTACCATTTTTATTTATATTCATCTTTTTGATCGCGTTTAATTCCATTTTTTGTTTAGCGATATGATGATAAAGCATCATTTTTTGCTTTGTTTTTTATTTTAATTTTTTACCGTGTTCACTAAAGGAGTTAACTTGTGAGACAGTTTTATAGGTCAGGTCGTTCCGGACGTGGCGATACCAAATATGTGTACTTTTATAGTTTTGTTTGTTTTTTTTCATTATAATATTTATTGATGGGTACATTATATTTTTATTTTTGGTGGATTATTTTATTTTTACATTTTTTTACCACTTTTTTTTACTTTTATACTTTGTCCCACTATGGGACTTTCACTTTCTATACTCTGATCGCCTGTATAACATAGGGATGGAGCACCATCTCTGTGCTATACAGGCTGTCAGCGCTATAGATGTAGAAGATACTTTGGTCATGCACTGTGCATGATCAAAGTATCTTTATGCTGTCTGGTGACCCGGATGTTGTCATGACGACATCTGGGTTACCATGACAACCACTGAACCCAGCCTCAGACAGCGCGCGACGGCGGGGAAGAGGTGAGTATGCAGTACTTACCTCCGCAATGCTGTGATCGACTTCGATCGCAGCATTGCGTGGGTTAATGTGCCGGGAGCCATACGTAACCACTCCCAGCACATAGCAAAAATCAGCTCACACCCGGCGGCGATCGCGCCTGCACAGCCTGTGTGTGGCCGAAATCAACAGGGCGTACTAATACGTACCTGGCTCTTAAAGCCCAGGGCGCAGGTACAGTACGTATTAGTACGCCCTGGGCTGTAAAGGGGTTAAGACCCATAGTGGTGGGGATTGGTTCCCATGGTGAAAAATTAAGTGCCTGGATGGATTTTTACCTACAGCCTCTGGTTCAGGAAACTCCGAGTTACATTAGGGATTCAAAATTCATAGTGACCATTTTTGATAAATTTGAATGGCCAAAAAACTTTGGATGATTGTCCTGTGATGTGGTGGCATTATACCCCCTCAATTCCACACCATATTGCTTTAGCATGTTTAACCTACCACCTTGACACATACAGTTCGTACACTATAGAAATAAAAGAATTTCTGGTCATAGCAGTACAGTTCCTCTTAGAGCGGAATTATTTTAGCTTTGATAAAAGTTTTTTTTTTACAGAAAAGAGGAGTCAGCATGGGCAGTAAATTTTCTCCTTCGCTAGCGAACATAGTGATGTGTAGGTGGAAGGAGCTTTTCATTTACCATAATGATAACACATATAGTGGACACATTGTGTGGTACAGTAGATTTATTGATGACCTCCTCCTGGTGTGGGGGGCACACAGGAGGAGGTGGTACAATTTGTACAGTACATCAACTGCAATCATTTTAATCTTAAATTCACTTAGTTCTACCATTCATCCAAAATTACTTTTTTGGATCTCGAACTTGAGGCTACCAAGGAGAAAGAATTGGTCAAAATTAATCCCCACAGAAAACCTACAGCCTCAAATTCTATTCTATCAGCTAAATGTTGTCATCCGCCACATATTAAGAGAAATATCCCTTACGGTGAGCTAATACGAACAATACGAAATTGTTCAGATAACATCACTTTTCAGAAGGAATCAGAAAAAATGTGTAACAGACTATCCAATAGGTGCTATCCCGAGTGGTCTTTAAGAAAAGCGAGTAGAATTGTCTCCAATATAAATCGGAAAGATATACTCCGAAATAAACAGAAAAATAACATTAACACATTGGATACTAGGGTAACGTTTTCTACCACCTATAGTCCTCAGTATAATAAAATTACATCTAGAATTAAAAAGTATAACCCTATTATATATCAGAACAAGAAACTAAAAAACCTACTTTCTAATGACATCCGCTTTGTAGCCAGGAAAGCGCCCGCTCTTGGAACCATCCTTTCTCCTAGCTTATACACCAGTGAGACTAATACTGTACAACCAAATTGGCTCAGCACAAAAGGTTTCTTCAGATGTGGAGCCAATCGGTGCAAAGCGTGTCTACATGCGGTTAAAACAGATAGTTTTATGTCCTTAAGTAATGATAGAGAATATAAAATTCATGATTTCCTCAATTGTAATTCATCAGGGGTTATATACCTTATAGAATGCACCTTGTGTAAGGTCCACTATGTGGGTTGTACCACAGGTGCGCTGAAAGTCCGTATCAGAAGACATCTTTCTGATGCGATTCATTTGGAAGCCATAAATACATCAGCAGTATCGAGGCATTTTGCGAGAGTTCATAAAGGTGACACCTCATTCTTTAAATATATGGAGATAGAGAAGGTATATAGTTCCACACGAGGGGGGGATCATAAGTGCAAACTTCTGAACCGGGAGTCCCTGTGGATTTTCACATTGGATACCACAGGGGTTAAATTCAAGACAGGATCTGATACTGCAGTATTAAGAAATATAATTCTGCATTTATTTCCATGCATGTACACTGGGTACGGAAAGTATTCAGACCCCTTTACATTTTTCACTCTTTGTTTCATTGCAGCCATTTGGTAAATTCTAAAAAGTTCATTTTTTCTCATTAAAGTCCACTCTGCACCCCATCTTGTCTGAAAGAAAACAAAAATGTAGAAATTTTTGCAAATTTAATAAAAAAGAAAAACTGAAATATCACATTGGCATAAGTATTCAGACCCTTTGCTCAGTATGGAGTAGAAGCACCCTTTTGGGCTACTACAGCCTTGAGTCTTCTTGGAAATGATGCAACAAGTTTTTCACACCTGCATTTTGGGATCCTCTGCCATTCTACCTTGCAGATCCTCTCCAGTTCCGTCAGGATGAATGGTAAACGTTGGTGGACAGCCATTTTCAGGTCTCTCCAAAGATGCTCAATTGGGTTTAGGTCAGGGCTCTGGCTGGGCCAGTCAAGAATGGTCACATAGTTGTTCTGAAGCCACTCCTTTGTTATTTTAGCTGTGTGCTTAGGGTCATTGTCTTGTTGGAAGGTGAACCTTTGGCCAAGTCTGAGGTGCAGAGCACTCTGGAAGAGGTTTTCATCCAGGATATCTCTGTACTTGGCCGCATTCATGTTTCCTTCAATTGCAACCAGTCGTCCTGTCCCTGCAGCTGAAAAACACACCCATAGTATGATACTGCTGCTATGATCTGCTACAAGAACTAAGGAAAGAGAGGAAATCTGTCCATACAATAGGACTAAGCTGATTCCCTACGATGCAGCGGGCAACCTGTTCCTTGTGAACAGACCCGCCTTCGTCCGCAGCTAGTCTGAACGCAGACTTATAGATTAAAGGGAGGGGTCCCTAAAAGAACTAAGGACTGGGACAAAATTGGACACCTCCTGGCAGAAGTAGTAGCAGAAGAAGACAAACAGACAAAAGTACTTAGTGGTCCAAGGACCAAACAAACTAGAGAGATACAGTAGGTACAAAGCTCCTGGCTAGATTTAGAGTCAAAGTAACACTGAAGTCCAGCAAAGCCTGAAGGGCGGAGCTGGAATTAATAGGCAGAAGGTCACGTGACCACAAAATAGAAAAAACTAACAGGAGGGTTCTAACAACTGCCACCACCATGTTTCACTGTTGGGATTGTATTAGGCAGGTGATGAGCAGTGCCTGGTTTTCTCCACACATACCACTTAGAATTATCACCAAAAAGTTCTATCTTTGTCCAATCAGACCAGAGAATCTTATTTCTCATAGTCTGGGAGTCCTTCATGTGTTTTTGAGCAAACTCTATGCGGGCTTTCATATGTCTTGCACTGAGGAGAGGCTTCCGTCTGGCCACTCTGCCATAAAGGCCCAACTGGTGGAGGGCTGCAGTGATAGTTGACTTTTTGGAACTTTCTCCCATCTCCTTACTGCATCTCTGGAGCTTAGCCACAGTGATCTTGGGGTTCTTCTTTACCTCTCTCACCAAGGCTCTTCTCCCACGATTGCTCAGTTTGGCTGGACGGCCAGGTCTAGGAAGACTTCTGGTGGTCCCAAACTTCTTCCATTTAAGGATTATGGAGGCCACTGTGCTCTTATGAACCTTGAGTAATGCAGAAATTCTTTTATAACCTTGGCTAGATCTGTCCCTTGCCACAATTCGGTCTCTGAGCTCCTTGGGCAGTTCCTTTGAGCTCATGATTCTCATTTGGTCTGACATGCACTGTGAGCTGTGGGGTCTTATATAGACAGGTGTGTGCCTTTCCAAATCAAGTCCTATCAGTTTAATTAAACACATTTGGACTCCATTGAAGGAGTAGAACCATCTCAAGGAGGATCACAAGGAAATGGACAGCATGTGACTTAAATATGAGTGTCTGAGCAAAGGATCTGAATACTTATGACCATGTGATATTTCAGTTTTTCTTTTTTAATAAATTTGCAAAAAAATTTTACATTGCTGTTTTTTCTGTCAAGATGGGGTGTAGAGTGTACTTTAATGAGAAAAAAATGAACTTTTTAGAATTTATCAAATGGCTGCAATGAAACAAAGAGTGAAAAATTTAAAGGAGTCTGAATACTTTCCGTACTCACTGTATGTATCTATATACACTGCTCCAAAAATAAAGGGAACACTTAAAACAACAGAATATAACTCCAAGTAAATCAAACTTATGTGAAATCAAACTGTCCACTTAGGAAGCAACACTGATTGACAATCAATTTCACATGCTGATGTGCAAATGGAATAGACGATAGATGGAAATTATTGGCAATTATCAAGACACCCTCAATAAAGGAGTGGTTCTGCAGGTGGGGACCACAGACCACATCTCAGTACCAATGCTTTCTGGCTGATGTTTTGGTCACTTTTGAATGTTGGTTGTGCTTTCACACTCGTGGTAGCATGAGACAGACTCTACAACCCACAGAAGTTGCTCAGATAGTGCAGCTCATCCAGGATGGCACATCAATGCGAGTTGTGGCAAGAAGGTTGGCTGTGTCCAGAGGCTGGAGGCGCTACCAGGAGACAGGCCAGTACACCAGGAGATGTGGAGGGGGCCGTAGGAGGGCAACAACCCAGCAGCAGGACCGCTACCTCCGCCTTTGTGCAAGGAGGAACAGGAGGAGCACTGCCAGAGCCCTCCAAAATGACCTCCAGCAGGCCACAAATGTGCATGTGTCTGCACAAACGGTTAGATACCGACTCCATGAGGGTGGTATGAGGGCCCGACGTCCACAGATTGGGGTTGTGCTCACAGCCCAACACCATGCAGGACGCTTGGCATTTGCCACAGAACACCAGGATTGGCAAAGTCGCCACTCGCGCCCTGTGCTCTTCACAGATGAAAGCAGGTTCACACTGAGCACATGTGACAGACGTGACAGAGTCTGGAGACGCAGTGGAGAGCGACATCCTTCAGTATGACCGGTTTGGCAGTGGGTGAGTAATGGTGTGGGGTGGCATTTCTTTGGAGGGCCGCACAGCCCTCCATGTGCTCGCCAGAGGTAGCCTGACTTCCTTTAGGTACCGAGATGAGATCCTCAGACCCCTTGTGAGACCATATGCTGGTGCGGTTGGCCCTGGGTTCCTCCTAATGCAGGACAATGCCAGACCTCATGTGGCTGGAGTGTGTCAGCAGTTCCTGCAAGATGAAGGCATTGAAGCTATGGACTGGCCCGCCCGTTCCCCAGACCTGAATCCGATTGAGCACATCTGGGACATCATGTCTCGCTCCATCCGCCAACGTCATGTTGCACCACAGACTGTCCAGGAGTTGGCGGATGCTTTAGTCCAGGTCTGGGAGGAGATCCCACAAGAGACCATCCGCAACCTCATCAGGAGCATGCACAGGCGTTGTAGGGAGGTCATACAGGCACGTGGATATATATATATATATGCCTTTTTGTCATTCTAGTAGTAGGGCCATAATTAAGACATGATTTGTTGAAACGCGTAGGTCTGTAAGCTATGATAGTTGCACATTTGCTGTATTCTTTGTGGAGCAGTGTTTTATATGGCTAATAAAAGCTAAGTTTTAATATTTTTTCTACTAAACAAACCTTTACGCTGGATCATTTGCACTTTTCCCTTGTCTGACTACACTTACGTTTCGCCCTGGTACCACTTATCTGCATCTCCAGAAGTTTCCCATTTCTCTATTATACTCTTCAAATTACATTTTGAGACTTTCTCCTCCTGTTGTTGCACATATTTTTTTCCCTTCATCTGCACAGGTATCATTAATCTATCAACTATAATGGCCGTACCAGGTCCTGCAGGTCCTGTATCCCGTACACATGACGTGGGCAGTGCATGGCATGCCGCTAGTTTTTATTCTGAGTGCTCTTATATATGGTGGTAGTTTTACACAATGTTGAGCCTGTGACCTGCAGAGTGAAATGTCTGACTGCTAGAACAGAAGTATACGGCAGATTCTGCAGCATGGATACTTAAACGACGTCCTAGGTGAATATACCTCCCTCCAACACTCGTCCAGTCCCTGCCTCGCCCTAGAGACATTTATAATAACTCCAGGACTATGGAGCTGGTCATTTTCTCATAATCTGTGGCCATTATTAGTGATCTCGCATTGTACGGTAATATCACCCTGGAGGTTGTGGTGTATTTAGTGTAATAGCGCCATCTAGAATATACAGTATATATCAGGCGATACCATGCTTTCTATAGTTAGTCGTCTTATGTGCCCTCTATAGCTTTCTATTATACTTTATATTTCTTTATAATAATTTATAATAAATTACTCGATAATTTTACAGCTTTATGATGTTTATTAAGCTGCTGTAATTATAAAAGAAAGTCCAACCTTACAGTGGACACAGGTGGAAGTGTCCTCCATGATGGTGTAGGCTGAGGTGGAGCAAGTATATAGTCAGTGGGGGATCAAGATGACCAGTATTCCCCAGGGTTCCTTGTTATTAGGGAGGGACCCGGTGTATGCAATCAAAAGATCTTATCCTCTGGCCGGCTGTGTGCCATCAACAGGTAATGATCCTCTGTCCGGCTGTGTGCCATCAACAGGTAATGACCATCCGGCAGTGCGACATCAACTGGTCATCACCCTCCAGCTGTGTGCCATCAACAGGTAATGACCATCCGGCAGTGCGCCATCAACAGGTCATGACCCTCTGGCTATGGCCATCAATAGGTCATCACCCTCCGGCTGTGTGCCAACAACAGGTAATGACCATCCGGCAGTGCGCCATGAACAGGTAATGACCATCCGGCTGTGTGCCATCAACAGGTAATGATCCTCTGTCCGGCTGTGTGCCATCAACAGGTAATGACCCTCTGGCTATGGCCATCAATAGGTCATCACCCTCCGGCTGTGTGCCATCAAATGTTTTTATCTTCTGTCCAGTTTTGTGCCATCAAGAGGTAATGACTCTCCAGCTGTGGGCCATCAACAGGTCATCACCCTTCGGCATTTAGGCTTCTTGTCTTCTATAAGATGTGATTCTTGAGTCTCCTGATGTTAAAAAATATTTAAAAAATCACCGATTAAACTAATAATCTATCTAGTACATAAGCATCACAATTTATAATCTATCTAGTGCATAAGTATGACAATTTAGCTCACAGAACATACACTATGCTGAAACATTAGACCCTACAAGCAGAAATTTGCTAAATTAACAAGGTGCTAAAGTGCAAGTGTGTGACAAAATATCCATTCGATTTCAGGTGCAATGCTGCATTGTATGTAGTAAGATGGTGCCCATCAGACAGCATGTATAGGACTAACCTGTGATGAAAACACGAGCAATGGGAAAGTTCAAGCAGTTGCCTTCTCAATCTTCCTCGCCTCTAAGACATCTAAGGAAACATCTTCTCCTCTTGATTTTGGGTGGAGGTGTTGTAGACATTTCAGGCTCTGGCATTCTAGGTTCTGACATACTAGGTTCTGACATGGTAGGTTCTGGTGTTCTAGGTTCTGGTGCTCTTGGCTCTGGAATTCTGGGTTGTTGGCTTCTCTGAAAAATCAGTAACCTCTCTTTATGCTCCGTGGAACTTCGAGCTCTTCTTCCTATATTGTTGTGAGGGATCGTTCTGACCCAGACAATATCACTGAACGCCACTTTATAGTTGCAACTAGGAACCTTTTTCGCATCCTGCGGTGCAGGAGCCATGGATGGAGTAGAACATTTGCCATTGGGCAGGACCGGTGTTCTCCTGCAGTCTTGCTCCTGAATCTGAGGGATGCAAATTGGCTCCTTACAAGCACTTTGTTCCTTCAGAATGGTTTTGTTCTCAGGAGTTTTCTGATTGTTTCACCAGGTTCAGACATTGCCCACTTGCTCAGGACAAGATTTAAGGCCAAATACTCTAGTATTGTCAGTAGTGTCATCACCGCGACAAAAACTGCGTCACGGAAGAGCCAAAGAGGAAGATTGATGGAAGCTTGATAGGTGCTTCTCCTGAGATCCACGGGTAGTGGGTCATCCTATAATAAAGAAAAAAAACATAATAAAGTCCTGTATATTTATACCCAATCCAGTCAAACAGAGAGCCCTTGTTATTATACAGTGATGGATACATTATCAAGCAACTTTCAGAAATATCCCATTGAGAAGATCAGGAAGAAGTTTGGGATTCACCTCCAGGGTCCATGGAATATTATTTACAGTTGGACTTTCATATGACAGACGGTCACGTGTCCAGTATGAGAAGTCCTGCAAGAGGCGATATTCTCATTAGCTGATCCTTGTGACCTCCATATTGATGAGAACATACTCGCCCTCAGTGTACTGTAATGTGGGGGGTAGAGCAACGTAAAGCACAGAAATGATAGGGTGATACTCATCATCTCCAGAGGTCTCTCAGCACCAAGGTATGGTCAATGAGATACAAGCTGCAGATGGGCCGAGGCTTCTAATATACCCAGGGGTGACATCACAAAGCCCTCTGTGACATCATTGCACAGTTCTATCCATCATGTCACTGATACTTTGGACCTAACTAAATGTCTAAAAGAGAACCCTTCCACATGATTTCCAATCACGGAGCAGCTTCAGTTTTTCAAGAAAAGTTTAAAAAATATAATCTGTGCTGTGATTGGTCACAGTGGCACATGAAGCAGAACGTCTTTAGATCTTTTAAAGGGAAAGTGTCAGCAATTTTTTTACAATTGTAAAATTGTAAAGTATTTATATTTATATATAAATACACATATATATTTAAAAAGGTTTTAATGGTATAAAATCTGAAAAAAATATTTTAACTGTTTTGATGTTTTCATCTTGTAAACACTAGGGGGAGCAGCTGCTGACATTTCCATGAAAACAGAATGCAGCTAGCTCGCATTACGACTGCAGTAAAAGTGGGCGGGATCTGCTCACATGGGTGTGATGTCACTCCTCCCCTTCTGGGCGTTTGCAAAAAGGTAAATGAGACTGTAGTTTAGGATCACAGTGCGGAGCGATCACTGGTGACTGCAAAGTGATATATAAGGGACAACACCAAAGTCATTAATCACTACAAGGACAAGGCAGGAATGTGGGAGTCAGAGGGGTCACCCCACACTTATATCCCCTCTGACTGTCACTTCCTAAGCTCCTTTCCCTGCCATAACCTCTTATTCCCGCAGGTAAATTCTTACAGGACCCCCCTCCCCATCCCCTTCCCCTGCCGCAGCTGATTCTAAGCGTCCTCCATATGTAATAATAGACAGGTACTCACCGGCAGCCTATGGTAATTCACAGGGTAGAACAGGGTACAGCACAGAAACAATATGGCGATCCTCATTGTCTCCAGGGGGTATCTCAGCACCAAGATATGGCCAATGAGATATGAGCTCCAGGTGGATGGAGCCCCCTTATATACCCCAAGGGTGACATCACAACGCCCTCTGTGACATCATCAGCCACAACATTCCGTCACATGACATCACCCAGCACCAGCATCATGTGACCCAGCATAAATAGAAAGTCCTTGTTGCCTATAGCAACTATTCAAAACTAAGTTTAAACTTTTCCAACAGCTAAAGGCGGCTCTGTGATGGCAGTTTCTTCTTGTGGACGGTTGTGATAAATCTGCAGAACATCTACATAACGCGACATGTAGAAAATCCTGTCTTTTCCCCTCTGTTCTTCCTCTGGTGCTACAGAGACGGATAGAAGGAGCTTTTCCAGACCTTACAGTGCACAATATGGGACCTAATCACTGATATCCCAGATCTCCTCAGTACAAGCATACCGCCAACCTATGAGGACTAGAAAGAGGGCGAAACCATGCGGCACGCGTAGTCTGACCACGCCCCTATCCACACCCCAAGCCATGCCCTTTTTATACCTTGGCAGGTATTTATCAATATAATATGTCTTTTGGATATATTCCTTTGAATCCAACTATTTTATATATGTATTTGTTTCTATACATTGATACCCCTATTGGAGATACAATATAATGTTTTTATTTTTCTCCTTCATTTTTTCCTTTTTATCTCTGGATGGTACTAAGTGCCGAATTTATACTATCCTGGTAATATACACTGATTAACAGACTGTTTTTTATAGCCATCAGAAATATAAGTATATAATTTTTATTCATTTTTAACTAATTGTGAAAGTTTGAACAAAGTCTTTTTTATTATTATTTTTTTCACACACAGTCTATTCTTATTGGAATTCTATCTTAGTTCTATTGCACCTCCATATGTCCTTTTGCACCGTCTTGATAGTATTGGATCTTCCTCCATTTCTTTGGTTGTATTATCTTTGTGGGGGGCGTTTGGACTTTATTAGGTTACCAGTTTGACTACCAGCGAGAAGCTGACGAAGAGGAACTGTGAGTCCTCGAAACGAGTAGTTTTTTTTGGCCTATACAGGACATCGAAGGAGAAGGAGAGAGTCAATGCAGAGGGATAAGCCCTCCTGATATCCAGAAGATATATATAACCATATCATATTATTGATACAAAATATAAATGCACAGAGTCAATAAAATCACTTAAAAACACCAAACCCCATCCTTACTTTGCAAGATACCTATTCCAAAGGTGTATCTAGGTTTTCTGGCACCCGGTGCAGCAGGGGCTGGCTGGCACATTTTAGCCTGGGGGGCAAGCACACCGCAGTGGCCCATGAGTAGCGGCCCATCCTTAACATGTTTATTACCAGATGCATCATAAGCCTATATTCACACGACCGTATTGTCTAAGTGTTGCCCGTGAAAAAAGCTGACAGCACTTGGACCAGTTCAGATGAGTGTTTGTAGTGGTCAGACATAGTACATATTATTCTTATGTATTACTATTTTTAAAGCAGATATACCTTTTTAGAGATGTAGTACCAGGGGCGGACCTACCGCCGTGCAGCCGGTTCATTGAACGGGGACCCCCGAGGGAGAGGGGGCCCCTCCAGCCTCCAGCAGGGCCCCATCATGGCATGACTGCCCTGACTCCAGCATGGGGCCCGGCTGGTTGGGGCCCCCTCGGAGCCCCCCTCTTGTGCGTCTCCTCATGGGGCCCCCCCCGCCATCACATGACTGGAGATGTGCCTGCGCTCAGCATGGGCCCCATGCTGAGCGCAGGGACATCTCCGGTCATGTGACGGCGCCGGCACAATACTTACCCCTCCCCGTGCCTCCGCAGCGTCTGCCGCGTCCTCTGACTGTGACGTCTCAGGTCAGAGGGCACGGTGATGTCTTTACACCGCGCGCTCTCTCCTGAGCTGTCACATCACAGAGCGGGAACACGCGCGCAGCAGGTAAGAAGTGAGGTGAGTATTTGATTTTTTTTTTTTTTTTATGTATGGGGGCATGGGGCATTTAATGGTGGGGGGAGAGTGGGTGTGACATCCTGCATGGGGCATTATATGGGGGAAGTGGTGTGACATCCTGCATGGGGCATTATATAGGGGGGGATTGGCATCCTGAATGGGGCATTATATGGGGGAGGGGGGAATTGACATCCTGCATGGGGGCATTATATGGGGGTAGGGGGGGAGGGATGTGACATCCTGCATGGGGCATTATAAGAGGGGAAGGGGGAAGTGACATCCTGCATGGGGCATTATAAGAGGGGAAGGTGGGAAGTAACATCCTGCATGGGGCATTATAAGAGGGGAAGGGGGGAAGTGACATCCTGCATGGGGCATTATAAGAGGGGAAGGGGGGAAGTGACATCCTGCATGGGGCATTATAAGGGAGGGGGGGCGTGACATTCTGCATGGGGCATTATAAGGGAGGCGGTGTGACATCCTGCATGGGGCATTATAAGAGGGGGAGGGGGGAATTGACATCTTGCATGGGGCATTATATAGAAGGTGGGTGTCTTCCTGCATGGGGCATTATAAGGGAGGGGGTGGTCTGACATGCTGCATGGGGCATTGAAAAGGGGGGAAGTGACATCCTGCAAGGGGCATTAAATGGGGGGAAGAGGTGACATCCTGCATGGGGCATTTTATGGGGGGTAGATGTGACATCCTGCATAGCGCATTAAAAGACGGGTGTCATCCTGCATGGGGCATTATATGGGGGAAACAGCCTGCATAGAGCGTTACATGGGGGCCAATATTCTGTATGGAGAGTTATATGGGGACCAGTATCCTGTATGGATGCTGTATGGAGCATTATATGGGGACCAGTATCCTGTATGAAGCATTATAAGGGGGTCAGTATCCTGTATGGAGCATTATATGGTGCCCATATTACTGTATGGAGGACTATACTGTCCGGTCTGCACTGTGCGCTGTGAGGATTCGCCGGTTTCTGAGCTATTGTAGAATTTACAATAGATATCGCTTGTGTAATGGGGCATTATAAGGGGGAAACAGCCTGCATGGAGCGTTATATGGGGGCCAATATTCTGTATGGAGAGTTATATGAGGACCAGTATCCTGTATGGAGCATTATATGGGGACCAGTATCCTGTATGGAGCATTATAAGGGGGTCAGTATCCTGTATGGAGCATGATATGGTGCCCATAATACTGTATGGAGGACTATACTGTTCTGTCTGCACTGTGCGCTGTGAGGATTCACCGGTTTCTGAGCTATTGTAGAATTTACAATAGATATCGCTCATGTAATGTAGTAAGTGAAATCCTTGGCCTTGTACTATATATATATATTTCTCTGTGGTATCTGTGCATCATGAATCATGGTATGTGTTAAAGGGGCCCACTGAAACTCTGTCGCCCTGGGCCCACAAAAACCTGGAGCTGGTCCTGGGGGTAAGTATAACAAGTTGTATTTTTTTTACATACAATTAATTAACTTGGAGTGAGGGGAATCAGAGATGCACAGGGAGATGAGAGATGCACGGGGGGCGGGGGCCTTCATGCCCCCTATGAAGGGCGGGGGGGGCCCCAAAAAAATTCTTGCACAGGGGCCCACTACAGTCTGTGTCCACCCCTGTGTAGTACGCTGTGTTTTTCTACACTCCTAAAATAACATATCAGCAGAGTAAAGGTGGTCACACATAAGCCCAGGTCTGCTAGATAGATACCTATGAATTATTATTTTGTATATGTTTTCAAACATACTTGATCAATGAAATCATCATTGTAAACTTCAACTCCACATAATAGTATATGATGTAGCAGTCACTAATTATCTTGAGTGCTTCATCTGATGTCCGTGCACATAGTATACATAGTATACCACATACAGTACAATATATATAGGAGAATATACAGTATGACTGGTATACAGAGACGAGCAATTTGTAGAACCGTGGTCCAGTGGTCAGATGAATATTCTGTGGCTGCTGAACAGGAGCCACCACATAGTCTCCTTTTTACAGCCCCACATAGCCTTCCATATACTGTACAGTGTGAGCCCCACATAGCCTCCTATATACAATGTGAGACCTCACACAACCTCCTATATGGGTATGAGCCCTCACATAGCCTCCTATATACAGTATCAGTCCCCACACAGCCTCCTGCATATAGTGTGAGGACCCACACAGCCTCCTGCATACAGTGTGAGGACCCACTGTGTGAGTACAGTGTGAGGACTGGTCGTCGGATATGTTGCACGCTTATTGAGATGTGTTATTGACAGCTCTATCATTTTTCTTGCCACTGTCTTGTTAAATATACAGGTTGGATACATTTGGTGTTCATGCCATATAAATTCCTGTTTATGACGAGTACATATTTATGATAGGTAGCTTTGTTTTACTACCATTGGCAGGCATTAACTGGATTTTAGGTCCTAGTGACGTTTTATATCTTTTTTACCTACGTATTCATTAAAGGTTATGTTTTAACCTCTTTCACTACTTTAATTGCTTCATATTACCTTTATTGAGTGGTGACCTGTATGATAGTGTGTGAGCACCAGCTCCAGGCGTCCCTGAAGAGGGGCAGGGAAAAAGTAAAGGGGGCAGTGGGAAGGGGGTTTATCCAAGGAGGGGTGAGGTCAGCAGAGTATGAGAGACAGACTCATCCTAAACCAGGGGTCTCAAACTCGCGGGTCGCATGTGGCCCTTCAGACTGGTTCATGCGGCCTGTGTGCACCATAGACCCCGATCGCGGCCCGGTCCAGGAGCTGCCGACAGCTGCACTTTAGTTCAGTGTATTGCTGCGCAGAGACCGGCTCTCTGCATGATACAATACCAATGCCAGCCACCGGCCTATCAGAGGCCAGCAGCGGACATCCGCGTCCCAGCGCAGCGGTGCATGACATCACTAACATGGGCGGATGTCAGCTGCTGGCCTCTGATAGGCCGGTGGCAGGCATTGGTCTCTGCGCAGCAATACACTGAACTAAAGCGCAGCTGCCCGAAGCTCCTGGACCAGGCCACGATCGTCAAGGGGTCTATGGTGCCTGCGCCCGCATATGCAGAAAGGACACCGAGGGAACGGAGGACAGGTGAGAAGAGACTTTTTTTTTTCTTATATATGTATGTGAAGAATGGAACAGCGGACATTCCTACAACATAGGGACCTGAATGGGGACATTCCTACAATATGGGAACCTGGATAGGAACATTCCTACAATGTGGGACCTGGATGGGGACATTCCTACAATGTGGGACCTGAATGGGGACATTCCTACAATATGGGAACCTGGATAGGAACATTCCTACAATGTGGGACCTGGATGGGGACATTCCTACAATATGGGACCTGAATGGAGACATTCCTACAATATGGGGACCTGGATAGGAACATTCCTTCAATGTGGGACCTGGATGGGGACATTCCTACAATGTGGGACCTGAATGGGGACATTCCTGCAATATGGGGACCTGGATGGGGACATATCTACAATGTGGGGACCTGGATAGGGACATTCCTACAATGTGGGACCTGAATGGGGACATTCCTGCAATATGGGGACCTGGATGGGGACATATCTACAATGTGGGGACCTGGATAGGGACATTCCTACAATGTGGGGACCTGGATGGGGACATATCTACAATATGGGGAACTGGATTGGGACATATCTACAATGTGGGGACCTGGATAGGAACATTCCTACAATGTGGGGACCTGGATAGGAACATTTCTACAATGTGGGGACCTGGATAGGAACATTTCTACAATGTGAGGACCTGGATGGGGGACATTCCTACAAGATGGGGACATTATAACAAGATGGGGACCTAGATGGGGGACATTACGACAAGATGGGGACATGGATGGGGGACATTACGACAAGTTGGGGACCTGAATGGGGGACATTACATCAAGATGGGGACCAGGATGGTGCATTACTACAAGTTGAGGACCAGGATGGGGCATTACTACAAGATGAGGACCAGGATGAGGCATTAGATGAGGCATTACTACAAGATGAGGACCAGGATGAGTCATTAACCCCTTTACAACCCAAGGTGGTTTGCACATTAATGACCAGGCCAATTTTTACAATTCTGACCACTGTCATTTTATGAGGTAATTACTTCGGAACGCTTCAACGGATCTCCCTGATTCTGAGATTGTTTTTTCATGACATATTGTACTTCATGATTGTGGTAAAATTTCTTCGATATCACTTGCGTTTATTTGTAAAAAAAATGGAAATTTGGCAAAAATTTTGAAAATTTTGCAATTTTCAAAATTTGAATTTTTATGCCCTTAAATCAGAGAGATGTGTCACACAAAATAGTTAATAAATAACATTTCCCACATGTCTACTTTACATCAGCACAATTTTGGAACCAAAATTTTTTTTTATTGGGGAGCTATAAGGGTTAAAAGTTGACCAGCGATTTCTCATTTTTCCAACAAAATTTAGAAAACCATTTTTTTAGGGACCACATCATATTTAAAGTCACTTTGAGGGGTCTTTATGACAGAAAATACCCAAAAGTGACACCATTCTAAAAACTGCACCCCTCAAGGTGCTGAAAACCACATTCAAGAACTTTATTAACCCTTCAGGTGCTTCACAGGAATTTTTGGAATGTGGAAGAAAAAAATTAACATTTAACTTTTTTCACAAAAATGTTAATTTAGACCCAATTTTTTTTATTTTCGCAGGGGTAACAGGAAAAAATAGACCCCAAAATTTGTTGATCAATTTCTCCTGAGTAAGCAGATACCCCATATGTGGGGGAAAACCACTGTTTGGGCGCACGGCAGGGTACGAATGGGAAGGAGCGCCATTTGACTTTTTAAATGTAAAATTTGCTTGAATAATTAGCGGACGCCATGTTGCATTTGGGGAGCCCCTGATGTGCCTAAAAAGTGGAAAACCCCCACAAGTGACCCCATTTTGGAAACTAGACCCCTCAGGGAACTTATCTAGATGTGTGGTGAGCACCTTTAACTCCCAGGTGCTTTACAGAAGTTTATAACATTGAGCCGTAAAAATAAAATTTTCACATTTTTCCCACAAAAATGTTTTTCAGCCCCCACTTTTGCATTTTCATAAGGGTAACAGGAGAAATTGCACCATGCAGTTTATTGCTCAATTTCTTCTGAGCAAGCAGATACCCCATATGTGAGGGAAAACCACTGTTTGGGCGCACAGCAGGGTTCGGAAGGGAAGGAGCGCCATTTGACTTTTTAAATGTAAAATTTGCTTGAATAATTAGCGGACGCCATATTGCATTTGGGGAGCCCCTGATGTGCCTAAACAGTGGAAACCCCCCACATGTGACCCCATTTTGGAAACTATACCCCTCAGGGAACTTATCTAGATGTGTGGTGAGCACCTTGAACCCCCAGGTGCTTCACAGAAGTTTATAACATTGAGCCGTAAAAATAAAATTTTCACATTTTTCCCACAAAAATGTTTTTCAGCCCCCACTTTTTCATTTTCATAAGGGTAACAGAAGAAATTGCACTATGCAGTTTGTTGTTCAATTTCTCCTGAGTTAGGAGATACCCCATATGTGGGGGCAAACCACTGTTTGGGCGCGCGGCAGGGTTCGGAAGGGAAGGAGCACCATTTAACTTTTTGATTGTAAAATTTGCTTGAATAATTAGCGGATGTGTCCCTGATGTGCCTAAACAGTAGAAACCCACCACAAGTGACACCATTTTGGAAACTAGACCCCTCAGGGAACTTATCTAGATGTGTGGTGAGCACCTTGAACCCCCAAGTCCTTTACAGAAGTTTATAACATGGAGCCGTGAATATAAAAAAATCAAACTTTTTCCACAACAATGATGTTTTAGCCCCAATTTTTTTATTTTCACCAGGGTAAGAGGAGAAAATGGACCCCAAAAACTTTTGTGCAATTTCTCCTGAGTACGCCAATACCCCATATGTCGGGAAAATACAGTGTTTGGGCGCACGGCAGAGTTCAGAAGGGAAGGAGCACTGTGTGACTTTTTGAATGCAAAATTGGCTGGAATCGATAGCGGACGCCATGTCGCGTTTTAAGAGCCCTTGATGTGCCTAAATAGTTGAAACCCCCCACAAGTGACCCCATTTTGGAAACTACACCCCTCAAGGATTTTATCAAGGGGTATAGTGAACATTTTGAACCCAGAGGTACGACACAAAATTTGATGACATTAGGTCATCATATTGAATAAGTTGTCATTAGTCTTGAGCGCAAGTGCTCGCTACTTGAGTTTGCATCGGGTACTCAGGTATGCACCATGTATCACAGGTGCTCAAGTGAAATGCTCGAGTCGCCTCCCAAATGTTTCACGGTTATTAGACACCCCCAAAAAAACATGCGGGGATCGCTCGAGCATGGCAGGCAATCCCCGCGAGGTTATTTTGGCCGCGAAGCATATGGGGCGGAGACTCGAGCACCCGCGATACTCAATGCATACCCGAGTACCCGATGCAAACTCAAGTAGCGAGCACTTGTGTTCAACACTGTGTTCAACACTAGTTGCCATATCGTCATTTTTTTTTTTTATTAAAAAAAAAACAACCCTTACCCCCAACCCTAACCCTACCCTAGCCCAACCCTGACCCGAACCCTAACATTAGCACAACCCTAACCCCAACCCCAGCCCTAGTGTTTATTTTTTACGCCATTCCTCGTGCGGTATAAGTGATTAGACGACCTTATTCTTCGGGTCAGAGATACCAGAATGATATCGGGTTTTTATGATTGACAGCTGTCACACACTAGAAGACACATATTTTGTAAAATCTAGTTTTTGCATCGCCATATTTTGAGAGCTATAATTTATCCATATTTTGGCCGACAGAGTCATGTGATGGATTTTTTTTTGCGGGACAAGTTGACGTTTTTATTGGTGCCATTTTCAGGCACGTGACATATTTTGATCGCTTTCTATTCCAGCTTTTGGGAGACATAATAAACAAAAACCTAAAATTCAGGAATTGTTTTTTTTTTTTCTACTCCACATGTGGTAAAATTGATAAGGTAGCTTTATTCTTCGGGTCAGTACGTTTACAGCGGTACCACATTTATATTGTTTTTCCATGTTTTGGCGCTTTTACACAATAAAAGACATTTTATAGAAAAAAATATTTTTTTGCATCGCTTTATTCTGAGAGCTATAACTTTTAGAATTTTCGGATTATGGAGCTGTATGGCGGCTTGTTTTTTGCGGGACAAGATTACATTTTCAGCGGTACCATTTTTATTTATATTCATCTTTTTGATCGCGTGTTATTCCATTTTTTGTTTGGCGGTATGATGATAAAGCATTGTTTTTTGCTTAGTTTTTTTTTTTTTTTTACCGTGTTCAATGAAGGGGTTAACTAGTGGGACAGTTTTATAGGTCAGATCGTTCCGGACGCGGCGATACCAAATATGTGTATTTTTATTGTTTTTTTTTTTTTTCATAATAATATTTATTGATGGCCACATTATATTTTTATTTTTGGTGGATTATTTTTTTATTTTTTTTTAAATATTTTTACAATTTTTTTTTATTTTTTTTTCACTTTCTGAGAGGTTTTACACTTTTTTACTTTGTCCCACTCTGGGACTTTCACTTTTTTTATTCTGATCGCCTGCATAGCATAGGGATGGAGCACCATCCCTGAGCCATGCAGGCAGTCAGCGCTGCACAGTGAGAAGATTGTTCGGTCATGCACTGCGCATGACCAAACAATCTTCCTGCTGTCTGGTGACGACATCGGGTCAACATAGCAACACCCGGGAAGCCGCGGCAGACAGCGCTGGAGGCCGGAAGAGGAGGTGAGTATTGCGATCACCTCCCCTTGCCGCCGCAATGCTGCGATCGACTTCGATCGCAGCATTGTGGGGGTTAATGTGCCGTGAGCGGTGCGGGACCGCTCCCTGCACATAGTACCGGGTGTCAGCTGTGACAATCAGCTGACACCCGGCGGCGATCGCGCCCGCACAGCCTGTGTGCGCGCACGATCGCCATGACGTACTAATACGGGTCAGGCTCTTAAAGCCCAGGGCACAGACGCGTATTAGTACGTCATGGGCTGTAAAGGGGTTAATACAAGATGAGGACAAATTCAAAAGGTGTATAGAAAAAGAAATGATATCACTAAAATTGTCATTTTGTCATGCAAAGAATGTGGACCATCTACCCAGCCGAGTTTGAGACCCTTGCTTTATAAAGTATCTTTGCTTAACAAACAGTTGTTTCTGAGAAGCTAATGATAGCAAATGATCAGGCAATATTTTCTGTGCATTTTCCCATTTCATTCTACTTGTGCCTCCTTTTCGCAAACATTCTGTTGCAATTTTTGGGTTAACTCCTTTATTTTGGATTTTATCTTATTGATCTCCCCTATGCATATTCCCCGTACATATGCTTTCATAGCATCCCATATAAATCTCATAGATGACGACCCATCATTAAAACGAAAATATTCTAAGATTCTAGAGCTAAGAGTAGGACCAATTAGTTGCAGCCAAAAAGGATTGATGTGCCATGTATATTCCCCCGGAGACCTCACAGCACCCATCTGCAGTTGTACCTGTATAGGCGAATGGTCAGAGACACTCCTTGGCAGATACCTCACCGATTTAATATAGGGTATGATTGATTCAAAGCCAATAGCTTGGTCTATTCTTGACAAAGAATGATGGGAGGCGAAGTAACAGGAATATTGTCTGACATCAGGGTGCTGTATTCTCCATAGGTCCACTATGCCTACCTCCTCTAGCAGATAATGTAGAGATGTATATTGTGCATTTTGAAAAATATTTCCAGTATGGAATTTATCCCAGAAAGGGTGGAGGTAGGTGGTAAAATCCCCTCCCCCTGCGAGGTTGGGATTTAGGAGGATGTTAGTTTTAGATCAGTTGCAGAACGGAGGGCACAGGAGGGGTGATAGACAGAAATGAGGGATGAGATATAGGGTGGTGCAGAACTGTGGAGGGCTTTATGGGTGAGAGAGATGAGTTTGTATTGTATTCTGTGGTGAATGGGTAACCAGTGCAATGACTGGCACTGGTTAGAGGCGTTGGTGAAGTGGCCTGATAGAAATACGACCCTGGCTGCTGCATTCAGAATGGATTGGAGAGGAGAGAGTTTGTTTAGAGGGAGACCGATTAGAAGAGAGTTGCAGTAGTCCAGACGAGAGTGAATAAGAGCGACAGTAAGAGTTTTTGCAGTATCAAAGGTGAGAAAATGTGGGGTTCTGGAGATGTTTTTAAGGTGCAGGTGACATGAGTGAGTGAGTGATTGTAGCCCAGTCAAGAGAACTTGTAAAAGAACTTCTACATGATGTTTCAAGGATGGAAAGAGACTGCCATCTACTGGCCAGACGCAGTCAAGCGGAACCAAGATATACAAGGGAAGTTGCAGGGAGAGCAAGTTCAGACGCTGGACCTGATCAGGTGACTTCCAGGAAGGAGTTCCGGAAAATAAGAGGCCAGCGCGCCAAACCTGAGGGGTCTTTGGCGCCAAGCAGCAGAAAGGAGCAGATGTGTTCCCTGCGTCCTGAGAAACCCCACGTTACAGGCCTAAGCTAGAGGCTCCGGATATCTCGCCGATGTTACCTGAGTGCTGTGCCTGCTGAGGAGACTAGGAACCTAATTGCGGTGCTGAGTGAGTTCGCGGAACCCGACATCGCCCGCCGACAGACGAGGCCTGGACCTCCCTATCTAAGGCTCGAGAGACTGCCTCCAACAGCCAAGCAGAGAGGAGTTGAGAGACGGTTGCCCCACGAAAGTCACGCCAGCGGATTCGGAGGAGCTGCATACGTGAACAGGGCCTTCACTTCCACTGTTCACCCACAGTACCGGGGACAATTGGGTTTAGATAATCAGGTTGGGAGGGGAACGGTTGGGACTAAAGGAGCACAATGTGATCTAATTGAATTTATGCGGAAGAGACTCATGGCCTAGCGTGAATAACCGATGACCCCCGCTAGGGCCAAATGTACAGTTAAAGAACTTACGTGGTGTCTCCCATGACTGAGGGCATCACCCTACTTAAGAGACTTCACCTTACTTAAGAGACTTCACCTTACTTAAGAGACTTCACCCTACTAAAGAGACTGCACCTTACTTAAGAGACTTCACCTTATTTTGATAGGCTTAACCTTACTTTGAGAGACTGCGTCTTATTTTGAGAGATTTTGCCTTTTGATGATATATTGAATTACTGTTCATTACCCTTGTTACTAATCCCTTGTTCAGAATACCTGTTGCATAAAATTGTTTATTTTCATCTCAGACTGTTCTCGCCTTGTGTCTCTGTGCGTTGCATTCCCGTACCTGCATTACATTTGGCGTAGTCGGCAGGATGCAACATTCAGACGCAGAGATGGGGGATCAGTCTGTGGCTGGGTCCGGTCGGACCCATATACCCCTGGGGGCTATGCTCAGCCATCTTCCCAAGTTTTCAGGGGATGGCATGTCACTGTGGGACTGGGTAGAAAGACTGAGAAGTATGCTACGGATGTACCCCCTTGATCCCCTAGCCCAGGCGGAGCTGGCCCTCCTAACCCTTGATGAAGAGGCCCGACAGACTGTGATGTACCGCCCACCTGGGGACCGTGACACCGTGGATAAAGTGATAAAAATTTTAGAGGACATGCACGGTGACACTACAGATTTGGGACACTTGCGCTTACGGTTGTTCCAGCAGGTCCAAGGGGAAAATGAGACAGTAAATCAGTATGTTAATGCGTTGCAGGAAGTGACGGCCCATATCACTAAGAAAGCTCGAGATGGGAACTGAGGACTGGGACCATTGGATGAGGTGTTGCGTGACCAACTGATTGCCGGCTTGAAAGACCCTTCCCTGAGGCAGATCCTGAAGGAGCGGCTGCGATTGAGCCCTGATATGGGCTTCCTGGAGGTAGGGACTGAAGCTAGAGTGCTGGAGAGAGAAGTTCCTGTTCTCATAGCCACAGTTAGAAGTCAAGAGGCAATTGCTCCTGGATTCACCAACCAAGAGCCTGATTGAGTACGGGAAATACGTCAGGAAATTCGAGACATTCGGGGTGAGCTGAATGCTATTAGAAAGCCCCCTACTGCCCCCTTGCCGACGGACCGTACTGCTCAACGCAGACGGAGACCAGAACGAGAGAGACGTTCCTACCCGGCCCCAGCACGGCATGTACCCGACCTATCGGCAGAAAGAGGACCGGAGTGCTGGACTTGCGAAGGTAGGGGGCATATCTCGAAAGACTGTCCCAACCGAGAAAGGAGGAGGAGGGGACAGCCGTTAAGCTAAAATGCCCCACGGTTGTGGAGCATACCGAGGGGTCTCGTGCTTCAGAGAGTAGAAGAGGGAGCTCTGAAGACATTGTCTCCGAGAGGCCCATCATCTGGGCTGAATTCAATGGGCAGCGGATCCGCTGTTTGATGGACACCGGGTCTCAAGTGACCACTATGCCTGAGACGTAATTCCAAAGTCACTTTTCTGAAGTCACTCGTTCCTGCCGGGAACCCACTATCAAATTGGTGGCGGCCAATCAACTACCTATCCCAGTAGCAGGAGTAGTATGGATGTCCATGCGGGCATGTGGAAAGGACCTCGGTCGAAAAGGGATCGTACTAACCAAAGGGCCTGGAGGCGATGGGCCCATTGTTACCCTGGGCATGAATGTGCTGAAAGAAGTCGGACAGTTCCTGGCTGAGGGCTGTAGCAAAAACAACTGGACCCGCGCCACTCGAAACCCAGCTAGCAAGAGAGTGTTCCAACACCTCGTGCGGGTTAGCCAGATTCAAAAATTGCCCGCTACCTCTCAGTACCTTGGCAAGGTATCGATACCACCCGAAGCCACAATGACACTGCCGGTGGGACAGACTGTACTCACGTTGCCGGTGCTGGCACATGTGTCCTTAGAGGGCGTGGACATTCAAACTGAACCGATGGAAGGAGAAGAAGCGCCCTCTGGACTCCTGATTGCTTGAACCCTGGCCACCGTGCGGCACGGCCGAGTACCCGTGTGCTGCATCAATTTAGGTGGCACCAGTTTACAGTTGTTGCCCCGACAAGAGGTGGCGCGAGTGTACATAATGCCAGAGGCCCTTACTAGAGCGGACGCTATAGAGCTGGCACCTGTGGAAGGAAAACCATGGACCCTGGAGGTGTCCCTCAACAGCCAGGAGAATGGAAGAGAACCGTTGGCTGGACGCCACCTTCTGGAAGAAATGGAGGCTAATCTGACTGAGTTTTCTGCTGGACAAGTAAGGCAGATCGAACAACTTCTACAGCGATATCAGGGAGTGTTTGCACAGCATGAAGATGATTTCGGGTGCACTCGGGACATTCAGCTCGAAATACCCACCGGAAATCCTGCTCCCATCCGAGAGAGATATCGGCAGATCCCGCCTCAAATGTACCAGGAGGTGAAAGAGCTGTTGGCCCACATGTTGCGGAACGGTGTGATCCGTGAAAGTCAGAGCCCCTGGGCGGCTCCGATCATGCTGGTCCGAAAGAAGGATGGTACCCTGAGATTTTGCGTGGACTATCGAAAGCTGAATGCCTGTACAGTCCGGGACTCCTATCCACTCTCCCGAATTGAAGAGTCTCTATCTGCAGTAGGGAGCGCCAAATTCTTCTCTTCCCTCGACCTGGCCAGTGGCTATTGGCAGGTTCCAGTAGCTGAGAAGGATCGCCCGAAGACCGCTTTTGTTCTCCCTATGGGCCTGTTTGAGTTCAATCGGATGCCGTTCGGACTAACAAATGTGCCAGGGACCTTCCAATGGCTGATGGAGAGATGCTTGGGGGACTTCAACTTTGAAGCCACTTTAATATATCTGGACGATATAATTATCTATTCCGCTACGTTTGAGGATCATCTCCGCCGATTGGAACAAGTGTTAGAACGGCTTAAGAGACACGGCCTGAAAATTAAGCCTTGAAAGTGTCGTCTCTTTAAATGAGAAATTGAGTATCTGGGGCACACTGTGTCCAGTGCATTAGTACACCCCACTGCAGAGAAAGTAGCTGCCGTGCAGAAGTGGCCCACGCCCGCCAACCTAAGGGAACTGAGGGCATTCCTGGGGCTTGCTGGATACTACCGCAGATTCATTAAAGACTTCGCTAAGATTGCGATCCCGCTCAATGAATTGCTGAGAGGAACAGCTGGGGGAGCCAAGCGACAGCCCATCCAGTGGGGCCCACGACAAGAAGAGGCATTCCGAGCATTGAAAATGGCGCTAACAGATGCCCCAATCTTGGCCTACGCCGACTTTTCGCAGCCTTTCGTGTTGTACACCAATGGAAGCTTGCATGGACTGGGAGCAGTGCTGGCTCAAGTACAAGGAGGAAAAGAGCGAGTGATCGCGTATGCCAGCAGGTCACTCCGAGACACGGAGAAGAATCCGGAGAACTACAGTTCGTTTAAGCTGGAGCTACTAGCACTGGTGTGGGCCATGACCGAGAAATTTGCTGAGTACTTGTCAGGGTCAGAAGTGCAAGTGTGGACAGATAACAACCCTTTGGCCCACATGGAGAACGCCAAACTGGGCACGTTAGGACAGCGGTGGGTCGCAAGGATGTCCAAATACCAGTATAAAATTGCCTATCGGTCCAAGGCCCTGAACACCCATGCCGATGCCCTGTCCCGGGTCACTCAAGCGGGGCCGAAGGAGGACAGAGATGAGGAGCTCGAAGGCGACGAGATTCCGGATTTCAGCCAGTTCGTCGCTGCCCAAGAGACCAGAGAGGAGCCGAAGCCCACTCAGATTCTGGGCCATTCAAGAGACGAATGGATACATCTGCAGCAATCCGATCCGGAGTTAGCAAAATTGAGGGAATGGGTCGCCCTTAATCAAAGACCCGACCAGGAAACCAGAGCCGCTTCACTTCCAACTACCCTACAAATCCTAGGTCAGTGGAATAGGCTTCTCCTGAAGGACGGCTTGCTATGCCGAAGAATCCAGTTGCCTCGAGAGTTTGATGTTACCTGGCAGGTGGTAGTTCCAGGAGCGCTAGTAACACAGCTAGCCCAAGAAGCTCATAGAAGAGGTGCTCACTTCGGAGTAGAAAAGACCTTTCGGTGGTTGCAACGGCTGGTGTATTGGCCTCAACTGCAGCAAGAAGTCGAGGGAGTCTGCCGAGCATGTCGCCAGTGTGAGTTGAATAAGCCCCCGGAACAAAGAGCTCCCATTCAGACCATCCGAACTTCTGCCCTCTTGGAGGTCTTGATGATTGACTACTTGATGATAGGAACTTCATACAATGGTTATGGACACTGTTTGGTCATGACTGATCACTTCACCAAGTTCGCAGTAGTGACGCCTACTAAAGACCAGATGGCAGAAGCCGCAGCTAAGGCCATCTGTCAAGATTTCATCCGGATTTATGGGTGCCCGAAGCGAATACATTCTGACCAGGGGGCCTGCTTCCAAGGGCGAGTGATGGATGAGTTGTACCGCATCTATGGAATCGACCGTTCCCGAACAACGCCCTACCACCCGCAAGGGAACGGCGCATGCGAGCGCTTTAACCGAACCCTGTTGCAAATGTTGCGAATGCTGGAAGCGGACAAAAAGATGAAGTGGCCCGAATATGTGTCCGAGCTGGTGTGGGTGTATAATAATCGAGTTCATGCGACCACCGGCTACACCCCTTACATGTTGCTGTTTGGAAGAAGTGGCCGAGAAATCACTGAACTGGAGCTAGACTCAGAAGACCCCGGCCCGGGCTTTAGCCCAAGTACCTGGATTCGAGAACACCGGCGTCGGCTCCATACAGTGAGAAGACTGGTTGCTCAGAAGCTTCAGGAAGTAGAGCATGTAGTTCGGCCCTCGACGACAGGTGGATCACTTCAGCCAGGAGACCGAGTGCTGGTGAGGGCTAAACGATTTGGAAGTAAACTGGACCATCGTTGGGAGGCGATTCCATATCGGGTGGTGAAGAAAGTTCACCCAGACAACCCAGTCTACGAGGTTAGGCCCGAAGGGGATGACGCCGCAACACCCAGGGTGTTGCACCGTAATATGCTGCGACCTTGCTCCTCTGAAGCAGAAGTCTGTAATGGAGTTGGGCCCCCAGACGTATTGGCTGAAGTGCCACATGCAGGAACCTTAGGGGATGAAGAAGGATGGGCGACAATGCAGTTGGGCCCATCAGAACCGTTGATGCCAACCCCGAGTGGAATTCCAAATGAGTCGGGAAATGATTTGCAATCCCCAGTGGTTGATTCCTCGGATCTCCCGGAGTCACCTCCACAAGAAGAGCTGCGCAGAACTGAGCGGGCTAATGCCGGAATCCCTCCTAACCGGTATGCGCAGGAAGAGTTCATCTGGTCTCAAATCCAACAGAAAACGCAGGAGTGTGCCCAACTCCTGTCTGAGCTTGCACGGCCTGGAAGGAGGCATCAGTTCTACGAGAAGCCCACTCGCCCGAGGACTGGTGAGCAAAAAGGAGGGAGGAATGTAGCCCAGTCAAGAGAGCTTGTAAAAGAACTTCTACATGATGTTTCAAGGATGGAAAGAGACTGCCATCTACTGGCCAGACGCAGTCAAGCGGAACCAAGATATGCAAGGGAAGTTGCAGGGAGAGCAGGACCTGATCAGGTGACTTCCAGGAAGGAGTTCCGGAAAATAAGAGGCCAGCGCGCCAAACCTGAGGGGTCTTTGGCGCCAAGCAGCAGAAAGGAGCAGATGTGTTCCCTGCATCCTGAGAAACCCTGCGTGACAGGCCTAAGCCAGAGGCCTGTGAGGTGCCACAGCAGGGCACCGGTAAAAGAGCTCCGGATATCTCACGGATGTTACCTGAGTGCTGTGCCTGCTGAGGAGACAAGGAACCTGATTGCGGTGCTGAGTGAGTTCGCGGAACCCGACGTCGCCCACCGACAGACGAGGCCTGGACTCCCCTATCCATGGCTCGAGAGACTGCCTCCAACAGCCAAGCAGAGAGGAGTTGAGAGACGGTTGCCCCAGGAAAGTCACGCCAGCGGAATCGGAGGAGCTGCATACGTGAACAGGGCCTTCACTTCCACTGTTCACCCACGGTACCGGGGACAATTGGGTTTAGATACTCAGGTTGGGAGGGGAACGGTTGGGACTAAAGAAGCACAACGTGATCTAATTGAATTTATGCGGAAGAGACTCACGGCCTAGCGGGAATAACCGGTGACCCCCGCTAGGGCCAAATGTACAGTTAAAGAACTTACGTGGGGTCTCCCATGACTGGGGGCATCACCCTACTTAAGAGACTTCGCCTTACTTAAGAGACTTCACCGTACTAAAGAGACTGCACCTTACTTAAGAGACTTCACCTTACTTTGAGAGGCTTCACCTTACTTTGAGAGACTGCGTCTTATTTTGAGAGATTTTGCCTTTTGCTGATATATTGGGGGTTATGGTGGCGCAACCCAAGAAAATTGAAAAGTCACGTTTAGGTAGGTTAGTAGAGAGAGAAAAAACAAGGAGTTCAGTTTTGGAGAGATTCAGTTTCAGATAGAGGGAAGACATGATGTTAGAGACAGCAGACAGACAATCACTGGTATTTTGTATTAGAGTGGGGGTGATGTCAGGGGAAGAGGTGTATAGTTGGCTGTCATCAGCATTGAGATGGTACTGGAAATCAAATCTGCTGATGGTTTGTCCAATAGGAGCAGTATACAAGGAGAAGAGGAGGGGACCTAGGACTGATCCTTGTGGAACCCCGATAGTAAGAGGAAGATTAGAGGAAGAAGAGCCGGCAAAAGATACCGTGAAGGAGCGGTCAGAGGTAGGAGAAGAACCAGGAGGGAGCGGTGTCCTTGAGGCCTATACAGCGGAGCATAGTGAGGAGGAGCTGATGATCTACAGTGTCAAAAGAGAGATCCAGGAGAAACAGCAGGGAGTAGTGACCATTAGATTTAGCTGTTAGTAGATCATTAGAGACTTTAGTGAGGGCAGTGTCAGTAGAGTGTGAGGAGCGGAAACCGGATTGTAAAGGGTCGAGAAGAGAGTTATCTGAGAGATAGCGGATTAGGCGGGAATGGACCAGGCGTTCCTGGAGTTTAGAGATGAAGGGAAGATTAGAGACCGGTCTGTAGTTAGCAGTGCAGTTCTGGTCCAGGGATGGCTTTTTCAGTAAAAGGGTTATGATGGCATGTTTAAGTGAGGAGGGAAAGATATCTGAAGAAAGAGAGAGGTCAAATATTTTAGTTAGGTGGGTAGTGATGTCAAGGTAAAATATATATATTATAGAAAATCAATTAGTTTATTTTAATAGATTACCTAATCAGTGTGAATTAATATAGAGATGATGGAATAATCTATGTGTATGTATGTATGCAAATGTGTATATGCACATTGATTATGTTAATAGTTAATGATATATAAGAGTTTCTGTTCTCAGGCTATGTGCCCACGATGCAGAAATGCTCCGGATTTTTCCTGAGCGTTTCTGCATCTCACTGGCAGAAAAAATGTATGTGGATTGTACATGCGGATTTTACATGTGGATTGTACATGCGGATTTTACATGTGGATTGTACATGCGGATTTTACATGTGGATTGTACATGCGGATTTTACATGTGGATTGTACATGCAGATTTTACATGCGTTTTTCCTGCCAGGGACAAGCGGATGTGAAGCGTTCTTCACATGCATTTCCGCATGAGCATTGAAAAGCGCTTTCCAAGCGATTTTAACATCACTTGGAAAGTGCTTGACAACTTGGTCACACTATATAAATTCATGCAAACGGCATGGATTTATATAGTGTGTCCGAAAGAGTGTTAAAAAATAAAAAATAAATGTCATACTTACCTTCTGATGGCCCCCGGTGTCTTTATCCGATGCGTCTCAGCTTGCCGGCAGCTCGTGGTACACTGAAGGACCTGCCGTCACATGACTAAATGACGTCAGCGCAGGTCCGTGAGTCCACCGCGATCTGCCGGCAAGCCAAGACAACCACACCGGGGGCCATCAGAAGGTAAGTATAATATTTATTTTTTATTTTATTCTTTTTTTACAGGTACTATGGTACCTGGGTCCGGAGGAGAGTCTCCTCTTCTCCAGACCCGGGTACCATCCGCACATTGAAACGCATGGAATGCGCATGTACAGATCCATGATGCGGATTCCATGCGTTCCAATGCAAGTCAATGGCGTCGAAAACGCAGCGCTTCCGCAAAATAATTGGTCATGCTGCGTTTTTTTCCGCAATGATAAGACGGAGCTGAAATTTCTGCAGCATGTGCACAGCACATGGGGATTATCTTTGGGGAACATGGCAGGCCTTCTACCAAGCGTTTTTTAAGCGTTTCTGCAGCAGAATTGCCGCTGCGGAAACGCTTAAAAAGCGCATCGTGGGCACACAGCCTTATTGTAGACATGAACAACTAAATGATTTCCTAGGAATGACGTATGTATGTGCATGGCTGATAACAGAGAGATTCATGTTGAGTTGGCAAAGATGGCGCTGAGAGACGACTTCACCCCTCCCATCAGAATTCCTAAGGTGTTACTGAGGCCAGGAGATACATGGATGACCAAATTGCAGTGTGCCAAGTTATCAGAAGGAGCAATGAATTTTACTAATCCCACCTAGAAGTAGAATACTATATAACCCCATGTCTACATAATAAAGTATGTCATTTTGCGTGGTTTAGTCTCTGAGTGAAGTTTTTCAACCATATTAGCAAATTTGGTTGATTTGCATTCACTCGGACATCTTTAATTAGGAGGAGAGCAGTTACCTAGTGTATCTTAAATTGGTGAAACCTCCACAGTGACAGCTGGGGAAAGGAACTGAATGAGCTGTGAGGGAATAGGGTCACTGTTGCAGGTTGTAGGGCGGGAAGAAGTGAGGAGTCTGGTCACTTCTTCTTCTGTGACCAGCTCGAAGATGGAAAGTGAACTTGAGGTGCGGGAGGGAAGGGAATCCAGACTCTGAGGGGATTGTGTAAAAATGTCTTGACAGATATGATTGATTTTTTGTAGGAAATAAGTGGCCAGATCGTCAGCGCTTAGGTTGGTGACGGGGGTCTGTATTTTAGAGCTCAGGAGGGAGTGGAAGGTTTCAAAGAGTCGTTTAGGATTGTTGGCTAGAGATGTGATGAGAGTGGTAAAGTAGACTTGTTTAGCCGGATGGAGAGCAGAATTATAAGTTTTGAGCATGAACTTTTAGTGGATAAAGAGAAACCAAAAACAAGAAAAATACCCAAATAATTGAAAGTAAATGTATAGTGGATGAAGTTTTCTCAAGAGATTTTCTCCACAGATGCTCCACTCACAAAATAAGAATACTTTGTATGTACAATAAGGCAGGTACATAACTCATCATAGCTCAATATTTCCCGCTCATAATAGAATAACGGAATAGATTCAGGGATAGGCATTTTTTCATAATGGTATATGAAAAGTGCTTGGAGAAAACCGCCTCAAGGAGAAGTCTCTCATCCAGCTCCATTTCACAGAGATCTCTTATTGGCATCCATTCATGATAAAGCATCTGGAAGGGAGTCAAACATATGAACTCCACCCTGAGCCGAGCAGGGTAGATTATAGAATAGGAAATTTGCTTTTCACAGAGCCTCCTTTTTCTATCCCAGAACTTGACCCTCTTCTTCTGAACTTCTGTTGAAAAGTCAGGATAAATAGATATTTTCCTTCCATCAAGGGTAAGTGAAGAGTGGTCCCTGGCCTTTCGTAGGATAAGGTCTCTCTCTTTAAAATTTTGTAATTTGATGAGTACAGGTCTTGGTGGAGCACCCGGTGGCAAAGGACGTGTAGGAACTCTGTGAGCTCTTTCAATTGCAAAAAATTGAGAGAGTGTCTTTGCCGAACATTGTAGTCAGCCAGGATTAAAAAAAAATCAACTGAATTACGACTCTCCGCTTTTTCATGAACCCCGACTAAACGTATGTTATTTCGCCGATGCCTATTCTCTAGGTCATCAACCTTCTTGAGAAGGGCATTGATATTCTGAAGACCTCTCCTGAGATATTTATGTATAGTAGGCATTTGGTCCGCAACAGAACTCACTCTTTCCTCCAACTCATTGACTCGGCGGTTTATTTTCTTCATGTTTTGTCTGATGAGATTAATGTCCTCTCTAAGCCCTCCCATTTGTTTGTTGAGAATTTCTAATGAGAAGCTACAGGATTTTCCAGCAGAGAAAACATCTTGTCGTGTAGGCTCTTGCCCAGAATCATTGACTTCTCCATAGGTGTTGTTAGTGCTCTGCATTTCCTGCACTTCTATGTTTAACTGTTGCTGTGAGAGTGGTGCCACATTGCCTCCCCTGCACAGTCTCTGTATCTCTCTTCCTCTGTGAGCATACCTGATCAGGTTGTAAATCATCTGAAGGGTCAGAATCTAAGGTCAGTCTGGCAAATCTCCCCAGCTTTGCTGCAGCAGCCTCAGCATCTCTCACTCTGGCTGGTGTGGGGGAGGAGGTGCCATGTTGGAAGGCCCACTATCTGGACTCTGCTCCTTCTGATGCTTGCTTCTGGTCATGTCTGAGTGCACTTTAAGCTTCTCTGTGTACTTTCCCCCAGCCTTTGGTGTGAAGGAATCAATATTTCACTGCTAATAGGTGGAAATGAAAGGATGCAGAGCAGGAGCAAAGCACAGAGCTTCCATGTGAAGAGGCTGTCAGCAAAAGGTCCTTTTTAAAGGGGAATCTGTAACACTCCCATCATCTGCTCCTGAGCTCACATCAAAGACAGTCTGTATTATATGTATTTTATATGAGCACTGCACTTGGCTTTTTCTGGCAGAGAAGATGACACACCCGATCTGCCGCTCCATTTTACAATAGGAATAAAAGTGCCCTGTCAGGGATAAAAATTCCCCATTCTTCCAATCGGTACAGTCCCAAATGGTCAGACCAATCAATCACTGACCAATAAGATATCACCTCCCCTGTGGATCCTATGGAGTTATCACCTCTCCTGTGGATCCTATGGTCATAACTTGTTTTCACCAACAAAGTCCTTTACTGCAAATTACCGTAATTGTACATCCCAGTTATGGTATCGCACAGTAAGAGGTGCAGGAGCCTCCTGTATTTTACAGCCGACGCTCCACTATAATCGAGATAATGGCTAACAGGTTTTCATATACAGCTGTAGTGTGGGCCCCTAGAATCAATTCCTATTGGGGCCCCAGACACCCCAGTTTGATCCTGGTTGGGGGTGGGGAGGGTAATTTTGCACCCTGTCGTAAAGAAAAATTGTAAAAATCCAAAAAGACATCTCTGGAGAGGGGACATATCACCCTCACATTGAACATATAGGATTATAACTAGAAAAGTGAGAAAGAGCTGACACTTCAACCTCTATTGACGTAGGGCCTCCTGCCGTGGTCAGGTAAATTCTACAAAGAATCTGATGAGAACCAGCCAACAAGTCTAGAATTTGCATACTCAGAGGCGGATAAGTACATTTCCGAAGCAAGGGCTTCCTCTTTTCAAAGGACTTGTCTCAGACACTCTGAAGACTGTGGTCAGTGATGAATATTGGGGTTTGCATCGATCCAATATTCATGGGAGATGTATTTTCGACATCGTAGCAAAGGGATGATCATAATGCATTCACTCACATCATTGTAAGGCCAGCCGAACACCCCCAACTTAATATCGTTTAGATGGATAATGCTATCCATGCCATGTTTCATCTCTATAGAAAGGTAAAATCATGATAGAAAACATGACCATGATATTTCCCGCCCGAGACCTCCATGGGCGAAGATATCCTGAAAGTTGGGGATCTCATAAACTTCTAAAAGATCTAGCACCCCTATGACAAGTCCTCATATGAGCTCACCAATAGAAGGTATGTGGGTGTAACCGTGATCTTATTAAATCAGAGCTTGGATTTTGGTCATTGGTCAGTCCTGGAAGGTACATCTTGCTGTAGTTGTATCTGTTTTCCTAAGGAGTTCTTCTAAGGAGTGCTTCCTTGCGCTAAGCTCTGAGCTATTTCTCTGACACAGGTTTAGCACTTTTCTTTTATTATCTTTTTGATTTTATGTTAATGTATATATCATATTGTTTGTATCATCTTTGTGTATTTTTTATACACACTGCCTACTTTTCAAGATTAGATCACTTGTTTTTATTCTGTTATTCCCACACCCTATCATTTCTTTACTTAGAAAATTGGGCGTGAGGAACGATCAACACGCCCATATGATGGCGCGGTCGAGCATGTAAATTGTAACTCCCTACATGTATTTCTATAGCAGGACGAAGAACGTTTGGCGTTCGAAACGTGTAGGTTTCACAGAGGTCTCCACCTTTATTTATTTTATTTTTGCAATGTGTATATCTTTTTAATGGATTAACGATAAAATCATAATTTTATCTGCAATTGGATCTGGAAGCTGGCGTATCACAATGTCGGTGGATATGCAGCTTCTCTTTTTGGTTGAGGAGAAGGTGACTCCTACAGGGTGAGATAGAAAAATGCAATGCGCCTAAGAACTATCAGGCAGGTAATTGCTTATTACGTGCTTGTTCTACCCTGTGGTGGCTTAGATTGCTCCTGGACCGCTCCTAACAGCGATTCTGCTGCTTCACGTCAACAGAACAGCTCTTCCTCTTCCCGACTGCTCTGTCAAAGAGGCGTGACTTCCAACTTTATGCTGATTGACAGATGGCTCCCTGCAGTTAGGCAGCAGGGAGCCAGCTGTCAATCAGCATGACACCGGCAGTCACACCCCATCAACAGATCAGAGCGGGAGCTGAAAAATCGCTGTCAGGAGTGCTCTGTGACCACTCTGAACCAGCAGATATCGGCGCCTGGCACAACAGGCACATAGTTAGCAAATACTTGCCTGTTAGTTCTTAGGTCCATGGTAAAAAAAAAAAAAAAGTCCCGGACAACCCCTTTTAATATTAAGGAGCAGGAATTCTCCGCATGATGCTATAATCAAGAAAACATGAAATTGTCTCCTGCCCAGTCAGTCTGCCCGATCTGTTACACCATGATTACCAAAACCTCGACTCATTCCACTGCCCACTTGTATTACCACTTACCCGGCTCTGCTTGGCTACTGTTACCAGGCCATTGGCTTGACTGACTGCAAATGCACACTTCTGAACCGGGAGTCCCTGTGGATTTTCACATCCCCTCCATTTGACATAATGAATTTCAGTGACACAGAGGATTGTTCGGCTAGACTGAACAAACTAGCATCTATTTTTGATAATAAACCGTCAGTGGTGACAACAGAACCGGATGAATTTAAAGATCTCATGTTCCAGATGGAAAACAAAATGACCAGAGAACTTAAAGTTTGGTGGGATCTCACAACCTTGGACACATATATAAAAAAGGAAATGATCCCTAGAGGTCTGCGTTTAAAAAAAAAGTCGCCACCACTATATACAATGACAGTTTTCAAGAAGATCAGAATGCGATTGTTAGTCAATGTTCACTGAATCTTATGCACCTCATAATCAAACATGAGGAACTGGAACTGACTTAAATTAAATTGGATATTAAAAATATACAATCGTCTTTGGGGAAATATGTGCAACTAAAAGAATTTAATATTTGTAATGACAAACTGAAATCTAATTTGGCCAAGTTGGAGAACACCATTATGGATATAAAAAGATCCAAGTTCAAAAGGAACAGTGAGGACTATGCGCAGAACAAGATTTATAGTTGGAATAAACAATTACCATCCATCTTAAAAAAAACGCTCCCCCAAACGTTTTCAGAGATCTGGAAGAGGGAGTTTTAAGGAGCATGATGATGTTACGGATAATTCTTTTGCTGCCACCTCTGATGATTACTCAGATTCATCTATGAGTTCAATGGGAGAAATGCAACAATTGTATTTTATCAAAAATAAATTATCTAGTGCTGGTGGAGCTATTACAAAAAACTGAGGAAGAGGGTGTGGCGCCCCTGAGGGTTCAGTCACCACAGGGGGGTATTGCATCTTGTGAAAGAGGTGTGGTATCTCCTCTCCCAGGTTAGGATGGAGCACCTGTCAGGACCCCACCTCATCACTCAACACTACACACTCCTGTCCTATGGGGGGCTAGTATGCACTAGGGTGCTGCCCCAGCAGGATAATGGAGATGGGGGAACCAAAGATAGGGGGAACCATGTAGTGGGTGAGGGTGGAGGACGCACTTTTAGGTTACACTTGTAGATACATATTTAATAACCAGCCATCTTAAGTTCAAGGTTGTTTGATTGTGGTCTTCACAGCTGGCAGTGGCCTTGTGTAGGAGCCTGCAGCGTGCTGGAGATGCACGGTCCTCGTGCTCTGGCCTTGAGACGAGGAGCAGGATAGAGCTTATGGAGGTCTCTACCCGGTTAAGGTCCCTGCTTAAGAAGGCCTGGAGGGGAGCTGAGGAGGAGAGCTCCGCAGGCAAAAGGATCCCAGGGAATACGGACTGATCGGCATATGCCACCTGTACTCTCCATTCTGGCCTAGTCAAAGGGACTCCTGCTGCAAGAGGGGTACCGGCCCCCAATATCTGATTTTGTTACTTCACGTCTCAGTCGGAAAAGCCTGAAGGCTAAGTGGTTCCCACCGGGTAACAGACGGAGCGGAGTCGCCACCTGTGCCCTTGTTCTGTGTATAGCCAGAGGGAGACCCAGCCTTGCAACATGCACCGCACACGGACAGGAGAGGCCCAAGGGGGAGATAACAGGCTGGTGCTGGGGGTCCTGATAGACGCACCTGAACTACCGGGGTGTGCCGAACCCCCTTCTCTGGTGGCCGCAGCACGCCGTGAGGAGCAAGGAGAAGCCTTGCAGCTGACCTCTAACAACGTGAGCAAAGCTTGGAAGACTACATCCATTGCCTCCGGTCCATTATTGCAGCGGGACACCACACCGCACCACTGCACCTACTACGACTCCCCTCATCCTCCTGTTTCCTCTGCCCTGAGGCCCTGCTCCGCCTGTGGGGAGTAGTACTACAGTCGGCTGCCACAACATCCTGCCTCAGAGGACTGCAGCAGCGATGGTACCGCATCACCAGACACCACAGGTGGTGTAGTCGTTTATCCACTCATAATTGCCACTCATCAACTAGCCCCTATTTTTAATGTGTACGCCCTGGGCACGGACCAGGACGAGGCCGCGACTGCATCCCCATTCTATCAACTGGGCCCGCCGTCCGAGTACACCCCTTTCCCAGGGAGGGCTAGCCGCTACTGAAACAGCTAGTGGCGGGTCAAACATCACTGGCGTAGTCGGCAGGATTGCTTGCCCGCAGCAACGGAAGAAGTGATTCCCATTGCCAGCGGGTACTGCGCGCCTTTACAACAGACTGTCTTTAACACCCAAGATGGCGCCCGCCCAAGAAGAACGGACACCATTGTGTGCAAAAAGGACAACCACCCAGCACCTCCCATCGTGGGTCTGGCTTCCCCCATGGCGCCAACAGCTAGGACCGCCCCTTTCATTAGAGACTGTCCGCGAGGTAGTGTCCATCAAGACATATGGGACGTCCCAAGGAGTGCCTGTCAGCCAGCCGCCCTGGAGACGCCCCAAGAGAAGGAGGAGTAAGCAACAACAAGGTGTGGCCACAACAATCCTAGAGACTCCACACCCAGCAGCAAGGATGGAAACAGCGCAGGAGAGATGCTCCGATGCCGCCCCACCAACTGCTGCCTCGCTCGGAATACGGGGGATTCACCTCACCCCGGAGGAGGCAGAGTTCCTCCGAGTGGAGTCACAGGACCTGACCCGGAGGGTCGCAGAGGCCCAGCGTGCGGTGTCCGCAGCATGGAGACATGGAGAGAGGAGGTGCTGCAGAAGATCCGGACCCGCCGCCAAGGTGCTGCAAGCCAAGAAAGCGGAGCAGCAACCCAGGAGGAAGAAACCTCAGAGGCCGCGTGCAGCCCAGGACTGGGTAAGATACAAACCCCTGTCCCGGGTGAGAGACGCACGGAGGCCCTAGTGGATCTAATGCCGGTACCGCTGTCCCCGGGCGCCGTTGTTTGGGAGCAGATCTTCGCTCCGGAGATGGAGGCCCACGTGTCATTCTCCGCTGGAGGCCTGCAATGCCTCCCGACTCCCGGCCTAGAAGAGCCTGTGCTTAGTGGGGACACTACCTGCCCCAACTCGGACTGGTCCGCGTCACCGAAGGACCTGCAGCAACCCCTGCTGTCGCCGCTGCCAGCGCCTCTGGTTACCTGCCCTGCGGCGGAGGAGATGGTCTGGGACAACCAGGGGGGGACCTAATGGGCTTCCCCCAGGAGACCCGGGTGGAAGCGCGGAGGCATAAGGACTTCAGCCGCAAGGAGCTCCTCCAGCTGGACAAGGAGCTGCGGGAGAGGCGGGTACGCTGCGAGCGCCTGGAGGTGTGCGCTAAGGCCACCAAGTCCAAGGCCTGCCAAGAGGAGGCAGCCCATCCAAGACCCCGGGAGGAAGGGCTGATCGTCCGCTTCCACCAGGAGGCGGGGTGGGGCTTCATCAGGAGTCCCCAGTTTGCTCACGACGTATTTGTGAACCGCAGAGACTTCGAACCACAACTGAGGAGGGATGACCCTGGCCGGAATCTCTATCCGGGTGACTTGGTGTCGTACACCCGCCACCATGGGGAGCGTGGGTGGTACGCCCTGGATGTGCATAGAGTATTCCAGGGTGAGGCCCCTGCGCACCTGCCGGTAGGGGACCGGTCTGGCTCCGTAAGCAAGAACGAGCCTTTCCCTAGGTGGAGGTACCTGGATTAAGTGGCCCCAGAGGCTGTACTTTTGAGTTGACTTGTTGATTGTTTATGTTTATTACCATGTTTTCCTCCCGGTTTAGAGAGACATTTGTCCCTGCGGACTGGCTGTAGACAGATTCTATTGTATATAGTTATGCATCTATTTAGGTACTCCCTATTGGTTTTATACAAAACCCACTTCTACTTCTACCTCAGACCTCAGAAGCAAAACCTGTCTGGAGTGGCTCTCCTGGAGGTCCAACACAGGATCTCCATGTCCTGCAGCCACCCCAGGGCCTACGTTGAGGGTTTGGGACAGGTCCCTCTTGCTGCTGAACTGCCTCTTTATCTATTTTCCTACCAAGCTGTCTACATGCATAATGTCTCTTTGATGTTTTTATACTTTTGTACTATTTATCTGCAACGTTTAAGAATCAGAGCTTCCCATAATGGGAAGATTGTTGATTGTTCTGAAAAAGCATATAAAAAGTCTGTACCATGTTTTGCTCTCTTTGCAGCCCGCGGACGTGCGGTGTTTCACCAGGGGGGAATGTGGCGCCTCTGAAGGTTCGGTCGCCAGGGGGGGGGGGTACTGCATCTTGTGAAAGAGGTGTTGTATCTCCTCTCTCAGGTAAGGATGGAGTTCCTGTCAGGACCCCACCTCATTACTCAACACTACACACTCCTGTCCTATGGGGGGCTAGTATGCACTAGTGTGCTGCCCCAGCAGGACAATGGAGATGAGGGAACCAAAAATAGGGGGAACCATGTAGTGAGTGAGGTTGGAGGATGCACTTTTAGGTTACACTTGTAGATACAGTACATATTTAATAGCCAGCCATCTTAAGTTCAAGGTTGTTTGATTGTGGTCTTCACAGCTGGCAGTGGCCTTGTGTAGGAGCCTGCAGCGTGCTGGAGATGCACGGTCCCCATGCTCTGGCCTTGAGACGAGGAGCGGGATAGAGTTAACGGAGGTCTCTACCCGGTCAAGGTCCCTGCTTAAGAAGGCCTGGAGGGGAGCTGAGGAGGAGAGCTCCGCAGGCAAAAGGATCCCAGGGAACACGGACGGAGCGGCATACGCCACCTGTACTCTCCATTCTGGCCTAGTCAGAGGGACTCCTGCTGCAAGAGGGGTACCAGTCCCTGATATCTGACTTTGTTACTTCACGTCTCAGTCGGAAAAGCCCGGAGGCTAAGTGGTTCCCACCGGGTAACGGACGGACCCGTGCCCTTGTTCTGTGTATAGCCAGAGGGAGACCAAGCCTTGCAACACGCACTGCACACAGACAGGAGAGGCCCAAGGGGGAGATTTCTAGGAACACGCTGGTGCTGGGGGTCCTGATAGACGCACTTGAACTTCCGGGGTGTGCCGAACCCCCTTCTCTGGTGGCCACAGCACGCCATGAGGAGCAAGGAGAAGCCTTGCAGCTGACCTCTAACAACATGAGTAAAGCTTGGAAGACTAAATCCATTGCCTCCGGTCCATTATAGCAGCGCGACACCACACCGCACAACTGCACCTACTACGACTCCCCTCATCCTCCTTTTTCCTCTGCCCCGAGGCCCTGCTCCGCCTGTGGGGAGTAGTACTACCATCGGCTGCCACAACATCCCGCCTCATAGGACTGCAGCAGCGCTGGTGGCGCATCACCAGACACCACAGGTGGCGTAGTCGTTTATCCATTCATAATTGCCACTCATCAACTGGCCCCTATTTTTAATGTGTGCGCCCTGGGCAAGGACCGGGCCGAGGCTGCGACTGCATCCCCATTCTACCAACTGGGCCCGCCGTCCGAGTACACCCCTTTCCAAGGGAGGGCTAGCGGCTACTGAAACAGCTAGTGGCGCGTCACACAAGGGCGGGACGTAAGCGTAAATGCAAACAAGTACCCAACACAGAGCAAAAAACGCCATTATTAGAGTCACCTGTTTGGAATCTCTCTAGCTACATCTTATCTGAGAGTCAAATTTCTCTCCTGGCTAAAGGCCTGAGCTTTTCACCTTCAAACGAATTCGACATTTTCAGAACAATTCTGGATGTTAACAAACTAGCACGTAACCTCACCATCCGATGTCATTTTATGGACATGAAAAATCCACAGAATACAGCTTCAGAAGAAGTTTCTCCTAGGACAAGCCAGGATTCCATGTTATTGTTCACAGAACAACAGTCTTTATTACAAATGAAACAATTCGAGACGGAATCTTTAATTCCAAATGTAAATTTAAATGACGACTTTCGGGCTGGTAATCCTTTCTTTTACCCACTTCAGTCCAGACCATTGGTTCTGGATCAGTTCCAGGACTTAATTGAAAAAGAACTAGTGGAATTAAAGAATGAATTATCTTCTACTAATCATTTGGACTCTAATCTGACATATAGAGAAAAAGACGCTCTGAAAAAATTAAAGGATAATTCAGACATACTAGTCCGCTCAGCGGATAATGGAGGCACTATAGTACTGAATGCAGGATTGTATAAAAAATTGAATTTGATGGATTTAGAAAATAGGGATGTTTATTTGGAGTTAGCTAGAGATCCTACTGTTGAGTTTAATGCTGCTATGTATAATCTATTAAACGAAGGTTTGCACTGAGGGGCCCTAAAAAAAAAATTAATGGAATATTTATACGTAGATCACCCAATTGTTCCAGTTTACCATTCGCCTCCAAAAATACATAAAAATATTTTCCCACCACCTTTAACCCCTTTACTACCCAAGGTGGTTTGCACATTAATGACCAGGCCAATTTTTACAATTCTGACCACTGTCACTTTATGAGGTAATTACTCTGGAACGCTTCAATGGATTCCCCTGATTCTGAGATTGTTTTTTCGTGACATATTGTACTTCATGATTGTGGTAAAATTTCTCCGATATCACTTGCATTTATTTGTGACAAAAACTGAAATTTGGCGAAAATTTTTGAAAATTTTGCAATTTTCAAAATTTTTATTTTTATGCCCTTAAATCAGAGAGATATGTCACACAAAATAGTTAATAAATAACATTTACCACATATCTACTTTACATCAGCACAATTTTGGAACCAATTTTTTTTTTTTATTAGAGAGCTATAAGGGTTAAAAGTTGACCAGAGATTTCTCATTTTTCCAACAAAATTTACAAAACCATTTTTTTAGGGACCACATCACATTTGAAGTCACTTTGAGGGGTCTTTATGACAGAAAATACCCAAAAGTAAGACCACTCTAAAATCTGCACCCCCAAGGTGCTCAAAACCACATTCAAGAAATTTATTAACCCTTCAAGTGCTTCACAGAAATTTTTGGAATGTGGAAGAAAAAAATTAACATTTAACTTTTTTCACAAAAATGTTACTTTAGACCCAATTTTTTTTATTTTCACAGAGTTAACAGGAAAGAATGGACCCCAAAATTTGTTGTGCAATTTCCCCTGACCACGCAGATACCCCATATGTGGGGAAAAACCACTGTTTAGGCGTACGGCAGGGTTCGGAAGGGAAGGAGCGCCATTTGACTTTTTGAAAGTAAAATTTGCTTGAATAATTAGCGGACGCCATGTTGTGTTTGGGGAGCCCTTGATGTGCCTAAACAGTGGAAACCCCCCACAAGTGACACCATTTTGGAAACTAGACCCCTCAGAGAACCTTTACAGAAGTTTATAGCATGGAGCCATGAAAATAAAAAATTATGTTTTAGCCCCATTTTTTTTATTTTCACAAGGGTAAGAGGAGAAAATGGACCCCAAAAACTTTTTGCAATTTCTCCTGAGTACGCCAATACCCTATATGTGGGGAAAATACAGTGTTTGGGTGCATGGCAGAGTTCAAAGGGAAGGAGCACTGTGTGACTTTTTGAACGCAAAATTTGCTGGAATTGAGGGCAGACGCCATGTCACGTTTGAAGAGCCCCTGATGTGCCTAAATAGTTGAAACCCCCCACAAGTGACCCCATTTTGGAAACTACAACCCTCAAGGATTTTATCAAGGGGCATAATGAACATTTTGAACCCGGTATGACACATAATTTGATAACATTAGGTCATCATATTGAATAAGTTGTCATTAGTCTTGAGCACAAGTGCTCGCTACTTGAGTTTGCATCATGTACTCGGGTATGCACCATGTATCGCACGTGCTCGAGTGACATGCTCGAGTCCTGCCCACATGTTTCACGGTTATTAGACACCCAAAACAAACATGCAGGAATTGCTGGTGCATGGCAGGCAATCCCCGCACGTTTTTTTTTACTGTGAAGCATATGGGGCAGAGACTCGAGCACCCGCGATACTCAATGCATACCCGAGCACCCGATGCAAACTCAAGTAGCGAGCACTTGTGCTCAACACTAGTCGCCATATCGTCATCTTTTTTTTTTTTTGCTTTTGAAAAAAATCCCAACCCTAGCACAACCCTAACCCTAGAGTTTATTTTTTACACCGTTCCTTGTGCAGTATAAGTGATTAGACGACTTTATTCTTTGGGTCGGTGCGATTACAGCGAAGCTCATCAAGAGAATGCCAAGAGTGTGCAAAGCAGTCATCAAAGCAAGAGGTGGCTACTTTGAAGAACCTAGATTATAAGACATATTTTCAGTTGTTTCACACTTTTTTGTTAAGTATATAATTCCACATGTGTTAATTCATAGTTTTGATGCCTTCAGTGTGAATGTACAATTTTCATAGTCATGAAAATACAGAAAAATCTTTAAATGAGAAGATGTGTCCAAACTTTTGGTCTGTACTGTACGTATTAGTACGCCCTGGGCTGTAAAGGGGTTAAGACCCATAGTGGTGGGGATTGGTTCCCATGGTGAAAAATTAAGTGCCTGGATGGATTTTTACCTACAGCCTCTGGTTCAGGAAACTCCGAGTTACATTAAGGATTCAAAATTCATAGTGACCATTTTTGATAGATTTGAATGGCCAAGAAACTTTGGATGATTGTCCTGTGATGTGGTGGCATTATACCCCCTCAATTCCACACCATATTGCTTTAGCATGTTTAACCTACCACCTTGACACATACAGTTCGTACACTATAGAAATAAAAGAATTTCTGGTCATAGCAGTACAGTTCCTCTTAGAGCGTAATTATTTTAGCTTTGATAAAAGTTTTTTTTTACAGAAAAGAGGAGTCGGCATGGGCAGTAAATTTTCTCCTTCGCTAGCGAACATAGTGATGTGTAGGTGGAAGGAGCTTTTCATTTACCATAATGATAACACATATAGTGGACACATTGTGTGGTACGGTAGATTTATTGATGACCTCCTCCTGGTGTGGGGGGCACACAGGAGGAGGTGGTACAATTTGTACAGTACATCAACTGCAATCATTTTAATCTTAAATTCACTTAGTTCTACCATTCATCCAAAATTACTTTTTTGGATCTCGAACTTGAGGCTACCAAGGAGAAAGAATTGGTCAAAATTAATCCCCACAGAAAATCTACAGCCTCAAATTCTATTCTATCAGCTAAATGTTGTCATCCGCCACATATTAAGAGAAATATCCCTTACGGTGAGCTAATACGAACAATACGAAATTGTTCAGATAACATCACTTTTCAGAAGGAATCAGAAAAAAATGTGTAACAGACTATCCAATAGGTGCTATCCCGAGTGGTCTTTAAGAAAAGCGAGTAGAATTGTCTCCAATATAAATCGGAAAGATATACTCCGAAATAAACAGAAAAATAACATTAACACATTGGATACTAGGGTAACGTTTTCTACCACCTATAGCCCTCAGTATAATAAAATTACATCTAGAATTAAAAAGTATAACCCTATTATATATCAGAACAAGAAACTAAAAAACCTACTTTCTAATGCCATCCGCTTTGTAGCCAGGAAAGCGCCCACTCTGGGAACCATCCTTTCTCCTAGCTTATACACCAGTGAGACTAATACTGTACAACCAAATTGGCTCAGCACAAAAGGTTTCTTCAGATGTGGAGCCAATCGGTGCAAAGCGTGTCTACATGCGGTTAAAACAGATAGTTTTATGTCCTTAAGTAATGATAGAGAATATAAAATTCATGATTTCCTCAATTGTAATTCATCAGGGGCTATATACCTTATAGAATGAACCTTGTGTAAGGTCCACTATGTGGGTTGTACCACAGGTGCGCTGAAAGTCCGTATCAGAAGACATCTTTCTGATGCGATTCATTTGGAAGCCATAAATACATCAGCAGTATCGAGGCATTTTGCGAGAGTTCATAAAGGTGACGCCTCATTCTTTAAATATATGGAGATAGAGAAGGTATATAGATCCACACGAGGGGGGGATCATTAGTGCAAACTTCTGAACCGGGAGTCCCTGTGGATTTTCACATTGGATACCACAGGGGTTAAATTCAAGACAGGATCTGATACTGCAGTATTAAGAAATATAATTCTGCATTTATTTCCATGCATGTACACTGGGTACGGAAAGTATTCAGACCCCTTTACATTTTTCACTCTTTGTTTCATTGCAGCCATTTGGTAAATTCTAAAAAGTTCATTTTTTTCTCATTAAAGTCCACTCTGCACCCCATCTTGACTGAAAAAAAACAGAAATGTAGAAATTTTTGCAAATTTAATAAAAAAGAAAAACTGAAATATCACACGGGCATAAGTATTCAGACCCTTTGCTCAGTATTGAGTAGAAGCACCCTTTTGGGCTAGTACAGCCATGAGTCTTCTTGGAAATGATGCAACAAGTTTTTCACACCAGCATTTTGGGATCCTCTGCCATTCTTCCTTGCAGATCCTCTCCAGTTCCGTCAGGATGAATGGTAAACGTTGGTGGACAGCCATTTTCAGGTCTCTCCAAAGATGCTCAATTGGGTTTAGGTCAGGGCTCTGGCTGGGCCAGTCAAGAATGGTCACATAGTTGTTCTGAAGCCACTCCTTTGTTATTTTAGCTGTGTGCTTAGGGTCATTGTCTTGTTGGAAGGTGAACCTTTGGCCAAGTCTGAGGTGCAGAGCACTCTGGAAGAGGTTTTCATCCAGGATATCTCTGTACTTGGCCGCATTCATGTTTCCTTCAATTGCAACCAGTCGTCCTGTCCCTGCAGCTGAAAAACACACCCATAGCATGATACTGCTGTTATGATCTGATACAAGAACTAAGGAAAGAGAGGAAATCTGTCCATACAATAGGACTAAGCTGATTCCCTACGATGCAGCGGGCAACCTGTTCCTTGTGAACAGACCCGCCTTCATCCGCGGCTAGTCTGAACGCAGACCTATAGATTAAAGGGAGGGGTCCCTAAAAGAACTAAGGACTGGGACAAAATTGGACACCTCCTGGCAGAAGTAGTAGCAGAAGAAGACAAACAGACAAAAGTACTTAGTGGTCCAAGGACCAAACAAACTAGAGAGATACAGTAGGTACAAAGCACCTGGCTAGATTAAGAGTCAAAGTAAGACTGAAGTCCAGCAAAGCCTGAAGTGCGGAGCTGGAATAAATAGGCAGAAGGTCACGTGACCACAAAATAGAAAAAACTAACAGGAGGGTTCTAACAACTGCCACCACCATGTTTCACTGTTGGGATAGTATTAGGCAGGTGATGAGCAGTGCCTGGTTTTCTCCACACATACCACTTAGAATTATCACCAAAAAGTTCTATCTTTGTCTCATCAGACCAGAGAATCTTATTTCTCATAGTCTGGGAGTCCTTCATGTGTTTTTGAGCAAACTCTATGCGGGCTTTCATATGTCTTGCACTGAGGAGAGGCTTCCGTCTGGCCAATCTGTCATAAAGGCCCAACTGGTGGTTGATAGTTGACTTTGTGGAACTTTCTCCCATCACCCTACTGCATCTCTGGAGCTCAGCCACAGTGATCTTTGGGTTCTTCTTTACCTCTCTCACCAAGGCTCTTCTCCCACGATTGCTCAGTTTGGCTGGACGGCCAGGTCTAGGAAGACTTCTGGTGGTCCCAAACTTCTTCCATTTAAGGATTATGGAGGCCAATGTGCTGTTATGAACCTTGAGTAATGCAGAAATTCTTTTATAACCTTGGCTAGATGTGTGCCTTGCCACAATTCTGTCTCTGAGCTCCTTGGGCAGTTCTTTTGAGCTCATGATTCTCATTTGGTCTGACATGCACTGTGAGCTATGGGGTCTTATATAGACAGGTGTGTGCCTTTCCAAATCAAGTCCTATCAGTTTAATTAAACACATTTGGACTCCATTGAAGGAGTAGAACCATCTCAAGGAGGATCACAAGGAAATGGACAGCATGTGACTTAAATATGAGTGTCTGAGCAAAGGATCTGAATACTTATGACCATGTGATATTTCAGTTTTTCTTTTTTAATAAATTTGCAAAAAAATCCTACATTACTGTTTTTTTCAGTCAAGATGGGGTGCAGAGTGTACTTTAATGAGAAAAAAAAATGAACTTTTTAGAATTTATCAAATGGCTGCAATGAAATAAAGAGTGAAAAATTTAAAGGAGTCTGAATACTTTCCGTACTCACTGTATGTATCTATATACACTGCTCCAAAAATAAAGGGAACACTTAAAACAACAGAATATAACTCCAAGTAAATCAAACTTATGTGAAATCAAACTGTAAACTTAGGAAGCCACACTGATTGACAATCAATTTCACATGCTGATGTGCAAATGGAATAGACGATAGATGGAAATTATTGGCAATTATCAAGACACCCTCAATAAAGGAGTGGTTCTGCAGGTGGGGACCACAGACCACATCTCAGTACCAATGCTTTCTGGCTGATGTTTTGGTCACTTTTGAATGTTGGTTGCGCTTTCACACTCGTGGTAGCATGAGACAGACTCTACAACCCACAGAAGTTGCTCAGATAGTGCAGCTCATCCAGGATGGCACATCAATGCGAGCTGTGGCAAGAAGGTTGGCTGTGTCCAGAGGCTGGAGGCGCTACCAGGAGACAGGCCAGTACACCAGGAGATGTGGAGGGGGCCGTAGGAGGGCAACAACCCAGCAGCAGGACCGCTACCTCCGCCTTTGTGCAAGGAGGAACAGGAGGAGCACTGCCAGAGCCCTGCAAAATGACCTCCAACAGGCCACAAATGTGCATGTGTCTGCACAAATGGTTAGATACCGACTCCATGAGGGTGGTATGAGGGCTCGACATCCACAGATAGGGGTTGTGCTTACAGCCCAGCACCATGCAGGACGCTTGGCATTTGCCACAGAACACCAGGATCGGCAAAGTTGCCACTCGCGCCCTGTGCTCTTCACAGATGAAAGCAGGTTCACACTGAGCACATGTGACAGACGTAACAGAGTCTGGAGACGCCGTGGAGAGCGACATCCTTCAGCATGACCGGTTTGGCAGTGGGTGAGTAATGGTGTGGGGTGGCATTTTTTTGGAGAGCCGCACAGCCCTCCATGTGCTTGCCAGAGGTAGCCTGACTTCCATTAGGTACTGAGATGAGATCCTCAGACCCGATGTGAGACCATATGCTGGTGCGGTTGGCCCTGGGTTCCTCCTAATGCAGGACAATGCCAGACCTCATGTGGCTGGAGTGTGTCAGCAGTTCCTGCAAGATGAAGGCATTGATGCTAAGGACTGGCCCGCCCGTTCCCCAGACCTGAATCCGATTGAGCACATCTGGGACATCTTGTCTCGCTCCATCCGCCAACGTCACGTTGCACCACAGACTGTCCAGGAGTTGGCGGATGCTTTAGTCCAGGTCTGGGAGGAGATCCCACAGAAGACCATCCGCAACCTCATCAGGAGCATGCCCAGGCTTTGTAGGGAGGTCATACAGGCACGTTGATATATATATATATATATATATATATATATGCCTTTTTGTCATTCTATTAGTAGGGCCATAATTAAGACATGATTTGTTGAAACGCGTAGGTCTGTAAGCTATGATAGTTGCACATTTGCTGTATTCTTTGTGGAGCAGTGTTTTATATGGCTAATAAAAGCTAAGTTTTAATATTTTTTCTACTAAACAAACCTTTACGCTGGATCATTTGCACTTTTCCCTTGTCTGGCTACACTTACGTTTCGCCCTGGTACCACTTATCTGCATCTCCAGAAGTTTCCCATTTCTCTATTATACTCTTCAAATTACATTTTGAGACTTTCTCCTCCTGTTGTTGCACATATTTTTTTCCCTTCATCTGCACAGGTATCATTAATCTATCAACTATAATGGCCGTACCAGGTCCTGCAGGTCCTGTATCCCGTACACATGACGTGGGCAGTGCACGGCATGCCGCTAGTTTTTATTCTGAGTGCTCTTATATACGGTGGTAGTTTTACACAATGTTGAGCCTGTGATCTGCAGAGTGAAATGTCTGACTGCTAGAACAGAAGTATACGGCAGATTCTACAGCATGGATACAGAAAGGACGTCCTGGGGGAATATACCTCCCTCCAACACTCGTCCAGTCCCTGCCTCACACTAGAGACATTTATAATAACTCCAGGACTATGGAGCTGGTCATTTTCTCATAATCTGTGGCCATTATAAGTGATCTCGCATTGTACGGTAATTTCACCCTGGAGGTTGTGATGTATTTAGTGTAATAGCGCCATCTAGAATATACAGTATATATCAGGCGATACTATGCTTTCTATAGTTAGTCGTCTTCTGTGCCCTCTATAGCTATCTATTATACTTTATATTTCTTTATAATAATTTATAATAAATTACTCGATAGTTTTACAGCTTTATGATGTTTATTAATCTGCTGTAATTATAAAAGAAAGTCCAACCTTACAGTGGACACAGGTGGAAGTGTCCTCCATGATGGTGTAGGCTGAGGTGGAGCAAGTATATAGTCAGTGGGGGATCAAGATGACCAGTATTCCCCAGGGTTCCTTGTTATCAGGGAGGGACCCAGTGTATGCAATCAAAAGATCTTATCCTCTGGCCGGCTGTGTGCCATCAACAGGTAATGATCCTCTGTCCGGCTGTGTGCCATCAACAGGTAATGACCATCCGGCTGTGTGCCATCAACAGGTAATGATCCTCTTTCCGGCTGTGTGCCATCAACAGGTAATGACCATCCGGCAGTGAAACATCAACTGGTCATCACCCTCCAGCTGTGTGCCATCAACAGGTAATGACCATCCGGCAGTGAAACATCAACTGGTCATCACCCTCCAGCTGTGTGCCATCAACAGGTAATGACCATTCGGCAGTGCGCCATCAACCGGTAATGACCCTCTGGCTATGGCCATCAATAGGTCATCACCCTCCGGCTGTGTGCCATCAACAGGTAATGACCATCCGGCAGTGTGCCATGAACAGGTAATGACCACCCGGCTGTGTGCCATCAACAGGTAATGATCCTCTGTCCGGCTGTGTCCCCTCAACAGGTAATGACCCTCTGGCTATGGCCATCAATAGGTCATCACCCTCCGGCTGTGTGCCATCAACAGGTAATGATCCTCTGTCTGGCTGTGTGCCATCAACAGGTAATGACCCTCTGGCTATGGCCATCAATAGGTCATCACCCTCCGGCTGTGTGCCATCAAATGTTTTTATCTTCTTTCCAGTCTTGTGCCATCAAGAGGTAATGACCCTCCAGCTGTGGGCCATCAACAGGTCATCACCCTTCGGCATTTAGGCTTCTTGTCTTCTGTAAGATGCGATTCTTGAGTCTCCTGATGTTAAAAAATATTTAAAAAATCACCGATTAAACTAATAATCTATCTAGTACATAAGCATCACAATTTATAATCTATCTAGTGCATAAGTATGACAATTTAGCTCACAGAACATACACTATGCTAAAACATTAGACCCTACAAGCAGAAATTTGCTAAACTAACATAAATGTAACTGACAAATCAGTAGAAAAATCGCTACCAATGGCACAGCTCTCTTCACATCAACCTGTACCCATAGTAGATAAGAAATAGAGGACAATGCTCATAGTCAGTTATCAACAATTCGGCATGGGGCATCCCACCAGAGACATTATAATATCTAGTAGATTATAGATGGCAATAGAATTTACCAACAAGCACATAGTACGCCAAACTCAAGTACATAGTATGCCAAACCTCGACACGTTTTCCTAAAATAGGTTCATCAGAAGCACATACTAGACAGTGATACTTAGCAAAGCGTTCATAGATATATGCGCCATATGATAAGGTGCTAAAGTGCAAGTGTGTGACAAAATATCCATTCGATTTCAGGTGCAATGCTGCATTGTATGTAGTAAGATGGTGCCCATCAGACAGCATGTATAGGACTCACCTGTGATGAAAACACGAGCAATGGGAAAGTTCAAGCAGTTGCCTTCTCAATCTTCCTCGCCTCTAAGACATCTAAGGAAATATCTTCTCCTCTTGATTTTGGGTTGAGGTGTTGTAAGCATTTCAGGCTCTGGCATTCTAGGTTCTGACATACTAGGTTCTGACATGGTAGGTTCTGGTGTTCTAGGTTATGGTGCTCTTGGCTCTGGAATTCTGGGTTGTTGGCTTCTCTGAAAAATCAGTAACCTCTCCTTATGCTCCGTGGAACTTCGAGCTCTTCTTCCTATATTGTTGTGAGGGATCGTTCTGACCCAGACAATATCACTGAACGCCACTTTATAGTTGCAGCTAGGAACCTTTTTCGCATCCTGCGGTGCAGGAGCCATGGATGGAGTAGAACATTTGCCATTGGGCAGGACAGGTATTCTCCTGGAGTCTTGCTCCTGAATCTGAGGGATGCAAATCGGCTCCTTACAAGCACTTTGTTCCTTCAGAATGGTTTTGTTCTCAGGAGTTTTCTGATGGTTTCACCAGGTTCAGACATTGCCCACTTGCTCAGGACAAGACTTAAGGCCAAATACTCTAGTATTGTCAGTAGTGTCATCACCGCGACAAAAACTGCGTCACGGAAGAGCCAAAGAGGAAGATTGATGGAAGCTTGATAGGTGCTTCTCCTGAGATCCACGGGTAGTGGGTCATCCTATAATAAAGAAAAAAAACATAATAAAGTCCTGTATATTTATACCCAATCCAGTCAAACAGAGAGCCCTTGTTATTATACAGTGATGGATACATTATCAAGCAACTTTCAGAAATATCCCATTGAGAAGATCAGGAAGAAGTTTGGGATTCACCTCCAGGGTCCATGGAATATTATTTACAGTTGGACTTTCATATGACGGACGGTCACGTGTCCAGTATAAGAATTCCTGCAAGAGGCGATATTCTGATTAGCTGATCCTTGTGACCTCCATATTGATGAGAACATACTCGCCCTCAGTGTACTGTAATGTGGGGGGTAGAGCAACGTAAAGCACAGAAATGATAGGATGATACTCATCATCTCCAGAGGTCTCTCAGCACCAAGGTATGGTCAATGAGATACAAGCTGCAGATGGGCCGAGGCTTCTAATATACCCAGGGGTGACATCACAAAGCCCTCTGTGACATCATTGCACAGTTCTATCCATCATGTCACTGATACTTTGGACCTAACTAAATGTCTAAAAGAGAACCCTTCCACATGATTTCCAATCACGGAGCAGCTTCAGTTTTTCAAGAAAAGTTTAAAAAATATAATCTGTGCTGTGATTGGTCACAATGGCACATGAAGCAGAACGTCTTTAGATCTTTTAAAGGGAAAGTGTCAGCAATTTTTTTACAATTGTAAAATTGTAAAGTATTTATATTTATATATAAATACACATATATATTTAAAAAGGTTTTAATGGTATAAAATCTGAAAAAAATATTTTAACTCTTTTGATGTTTTCATCTTGTAAACACTAAGGGGAGCAGCTGCTGACATTTCCAAAAACAGAATGCAGCTAGCTCGCATTACGACTGCAGTAAAAGTGGGCGGGATCTGCTCACATGGGTGTGATGTCACTCCTCCCCTTCTGGGCGTTTGCAAAAAGGTAAATGAGACTGTAGTTTAGGATCACAGTGCGGAGCGATCACTGGTGACTGCAAAGTGATATATAAGGGACAACACCAAAGTCATTAATCACTACAAGGACAAAGCAGGAATGTGGGAGTCAGAGGGGTCACCCCACACTTATATCCCCTCTGACCGTCACTTCCTAAGCTCCTTTCCCTGCCATAACCTCTTATTCCCGCAGGTAAATTCTTACAGGACCCCCCTCCCCATCCCCTTCCCCTGCCGCAGCTGATTCTAAACGTCCTCCATATGTAATAATAGACAGGTACTCACCGGCAGCCTATGGTAATTCACAGGGTAGAACAGGGTACAGCACAGAAACAATATGGCGATCCTCATTGTCTACAGGGGGTATCTCAGCACCAAGATATGGCCAATGAGAAATGAGCTCCAGGTGGATGGAGCCCCCTTATATACCCCAAGGGTGACATCACAACGCCGTCTGTGACATCATCACCCACAACATTCCTTCACATGACATCACCCAGCACCAGCATCATGTGACCCAGCATAAATAGAAAGTCCTTGTTGCCTATAGCAACTATTCAAAACTAAGTTTAAACTTTTCCAACAGCTAAAGGCGGCTCTGTGATGGCAGTTTCTTCTTGTGGACGGTTGTGATAAATCTGCAGAACATCTACATAACGCGACATGTAGAAAATCCTGTCTTTTCCCCTCTGTTCTTCCTCTGGTGCTACAGAGACGGATAGAAGGAGCTTTTCCAGTCCTTACAGTGCACAATATGGGACCTAATCACTGATATCCCAGATCTCCTCAGTACAAGCATACCGCCAACCTATGAGGACTAGAAAGAGGGCGAAACCATGCGGCACGCGTAGTCTGACCACGCCCCTATCCACACCCCAAGCTACGCCCATTTACCATGTCTTTCTCCCCCGGCAGGAAGAGTTATCAGAGGGGCGGTGGCAGTGAGGGACATTCAGCAGAAACTCGGGACTGCAGGGCATAGACCTAAATCCGGGACTGTCTGCTGTATCCAGGACGGCTGGGACTAGAGATGAGAGGATCGACTCATGGGACTCAGGTCCAGCATCCAGGTCAGTGGTAATTGGTGGCTGGACGGGAGGTTCTGTCGCGGCTTTAGATTAGCCCGGGCTGCTGCAATATCATCTGTGCGTCCTGCTCTTCTCTAGTTGGGACCTGTGGATTATTTTTTGTTCCCTCATTCACAGTCGGACTCTTCAGAACTTTCTCATCTCTGTGTAGTTTCACTATATGACATCTGGCTTTTTTGTGTCTGTAAGGCCGTGTTCACACGTAGCATAAATACTGTGCACCAATCTACACAATAACAATCTCCTCTGGTTATTGCATCTTTGGTGCACTATTTTAGGCTTTTCCCCCCTTATTTGATGCATTTTGGTGCAGATGTGAAACCGCGTTTTTAATTGTTTTTTACAGTACAGAAACGCTTTGATTCTGCACTTAAAAAAGTATCTGCAGTTTCTTACAGACGTTTTTTTATGCTCCACATAGAAGTCTATAGAGGAAAAAAATCACCAAAACCGCACAGGGTGGGGGCAGGGTGAGGGACACTGAGGGCAGAATGGAGGCATGGGGGGGTCGAATGGGAAACATGGAGGCAAAATGGGAGACATTGGGGACAGAATGGAGTCACATTGGGGGAGAATGGAGTCATATTGGAGGCAGAATGGAAACACATTGAGGGCAGAATGGAGACATGGGGGGCAGAATGGAGACGGGGCAGAATGGAGACAGGGGGGAAGAATGGAGACAGGGGGGCAGAATGGAGACGGGGCAGAATAGAGACCGGGGGGCAGAATGGAGATAGGGGGCAGAATGGAGACAGGGGGCAGAATGGGGGCAGAATAGAGACCGGGGGGCAGAATGGAGATAGGGGGCAGAATGGAGACATGGGGACAGTATGGAGACAGGGGGGCAGAATGGAGACAGGAGGCAGTATGGAGACATTGGTGGCAGGATAGAAACAAAAGGGCAGTATGGATGGAGACAAGGGTGGCAGAATAGAAACATGGGGGAAGAATGGAGACAGGGGGGCAGAATGGAGACAGGGCAAAATAGAGACCGGGGGGCAGAATGGAGATAAGGGGCAGAATGGAGACAGGGGGACAGTATGGAGACAGGGGGGCAGAATGGAGACAGGGGGCAGTATGGAGACATTGGTGGCAGAATAGAAACAAAAGGGCAGTATGGATGGAGACAAGGGTGGCAGAATAGAAACATGGGGGAAGAATGGAGACAGGGGGGCAGAATGGAGACAGGGCAAAATAGAGACCGGGGGGCAGAATGGAGATAAGGGGCAGAATGGAGACAGGGGGCAGAATGGAGATAGGGGGCAGAATGGAGACGGGGCAGAATAGAGACCGGGGGACAGAATGGAGATAGGGGGCAGAATGGAGACATGGGGACAGTATGGAGACATTGGGGGCAGAATAGAAACCAGAGGGCAGTATGGATGGAGACAAGGGTGGCAGAATAGAAACATGGGGGAAGAATGGAGACAGGGGGGCAGAATGGAGACGGGGCAAAATAGAGCCCGGGGGACAGAATGGAGATAGGGGGCAGAATGGAGACAGGGGGCAGAATGGAGATAGGGGGCAGAATGGAGATGGGGCAGAATAGAGACCGGGGGGCAGAATGGAGATAGGGGGCAGAATGGAGACATGGGGACAGTGTGGAGACATTGGGGGCAGAATAGAAACCAAAGGGCAGTATGGATGGAGACAAGGGTGGCAGAATAGAAACATGGGGGCAGAATGGAGACAATGGGGACAGAATGGAGACATGGATGAATAGAAACATGAGGGGCAGAATGGAGACGGGGGCAGAATGGAGACATTGGGGGCAGAATAGAAACCAGGGGGTAGTATGGAGACAAGGGGGGCAGAATGGAGTCACATTGGGGGAGAATGGAGTCATATTGGAGGCAGAATGGAAACACATTGAGGGCAGAATGGAGACATGGGGGGCAGAATGGAGATGGGGCAGAATGGAGACAGGGGAGAAGAATGGAGACAGGGGGGCAGAATGGAGACGGGGCAGAATAGAGACCGGGGGGCAGAATGGAGATAGGGGGCAGAATGGAGACATGGGGACAGTATGGAGACATGGGGGCAGAATAGAAACCAAAGGGCAGTATGGATGGAGACAAGGGTGGCAGAGTAGAAACATGGGGGAAGAATGGAGACAGGGGGGCAGAATGGAGATGGGGCAGAATAGAGACCGGGGGGCAGAATGGAGATAGGGGCAGAATGGAGATAGGGGGCAGAATGGAGACGGGGCAGAATAGAGACCGGGGGGCAGAATGGAGATAGGGGGCAGAATGGAGACATGGGGACAGTATGGAGATATTGGGGGCAGAATAGAAACCAGACGGCAGTATGGATGGAGACAAGGGTGGCAGAATAGAAACATGGGGTCAGAATGGAGACAAGGGGGACAGAATCGAGACATGGAGGGAAGAATAGAAATATGGGGGGCAGAATGGAGACGGGGGCAGAATGGAGACATTGGGGGCAGAATAGAAACCAGGGGGTAGTATGGAGACAAGGGGGGCAGAATGGAGACAGGGGGGCAGAATGGAGACAGGGAGGGCAGAATGGAGACAAGGGGGGCAGAATGGAGACATTGGGGCAGAATAGAAACATTGGGGCAGAATGGAGGCAAGGGGGGCAGAATGGAGAAAGGTGAGCAGAATGGAGACATTGGATGCATACTAGAAACATGGAGGCAGAATAGAAATATGGTGGCAGAATGGAGACGGGGCAGAATGGAGAGACATTGGGGTCAGAATGGAGACGGGGCAGAATTGAGACAGGGCAGAATGGAAATATTGGAGGCAGAATGGAGAGACATTGGGTGCAGAATGGAGACATGGGACAAAATAGACACATGGAGGCAGAATGGAGATGTGGGCAGAATGGAGAGACATTGGCAGAATGGAAAGAAATGGGGGCAGAATGGAGAGTCATTGGGGCAGAATGGAAAGACATTGGGGCAGAATGGAGAGACATTGGGGGCAGGATGGAGAGACATTGGGGGTAGAATGGAGAGACATTGGGGGCAGAATGGAGACATGGGGCAAAATAGACCCATGGAGGCAGAATGGAGATGTGAGCAGAATGGAGAGACATTGGCAGAATGGAAAGAAATGGGGGCAGAATGGAGAAACATTGGGGCAGAATGGAAAGACATTGGGGCAGAATGGAGAGACATTGGGGGTAGGATGGAGAGACATTGGGGGCAGGATGGAGAGACATTGGGGGCAGGATGGAGACAAATGGAAACATGGGAGCAGGATGGAGACATTGGGGGCAGGATGGAGACAATGGGGGCAGGATGAAGACAATGGGAGTAGGATGTGGGACATTATTACTGTAGGGGCTAATTAAAGGATATTATTACTGCTGTAATGTATTTTATTTTTGAGGATACTGTTTTCTGTGGGGGGTTCATGTTACTGTGCAGGGCGGCACTATATCACTTTTTTTCTTCATCTGGTGTAGTGTAGAAGTTGGGGAATTATTGGGGAATGTGCTCTGTAAGCTGCTCTAGATAACTGTGTTATTTTATGCAGAGACGAGTCCTGGCGAGAAGAAGTGATGGCGGTCTGCGATGGATGAAGAGGAAAAGTGGAGATGAAGGACTTCAACTAGAGACATCACGAGTGAGTCAGTGTGTTATCTGTACACTGACACTATACACTGTATACTATACACAGAGCTCCTGTGAATAATGGCACTATTAGTAATGGTAATATTAGTATTCTGTTTTTGTATTAATGCTCAGTATGGTAGTATTCGGTCACTATGTGGTGGTAATATGTGATCTGGTCATGGTGTGGCGGTATTTGTCCCTTGTCCACTACAGGATATTGGCCCCTCATGCCGTCCACATGGAGTTTGTTTCCGTCCTCTTGAGACTGTGCTGCGAGATATAGCAAACCTTCTTGTGACGGCCGTATGGATGCCGTCCTGGCAGAGCCAGACCACCTGTGCAACCTGAATGGGCCACCTCATGTTACCCACAATTACCAAGACACAACAGAAATGGAAAACTAGAGAAGTCAGGGAGGAGGAAGAGAGAGGAATTGTCTGTAGCAATGTCATGCTCCAGGATTTGATCCCTTCAGTTTGTGTTCTGTGGTCGGCTTCTCTTTCTGCCGAGACACAGGACACACACCTTTTCACTGGGTGTTTGGGTTCTGCTTTTCTGGCTGCAGCCTTTCTTAGCTTTACACATTTGTATTTTTATTTGGATGCCTATCACATTTTGGGTGCAGCATTTCCTGCTGGTGATAGATTCATTTGGATATTCTGACATTCTGTTGTTATTTGGAGCTAGGGTTTTTCGCTTTGCTGTTTATTTGCTATACTTTGCACTTTTCTTCTTTTTATCATTTGAAAATAGGCAGTATATTTGTTAACAGTACTTGCTGTATTCTTTGTTTGGTATTTTGTTTCTTACTTTACTTGCTTTGGGATTATTCCTTTGTTCAGCACACTTCTCTTCTTTTAGATAATTCACACTCTGCTCTGCCCTCTGGTTCTTTAGGAGGAACATGAAGCAACTTGTCTGCCTTTTTGGCAGTTTAGGCCATAGTTGCCATCTCCTAGTCTGTGGTTAGGTCTATCTCTTCACCCGCAGGTACCGCTGGGGACTGTGTAGTCAAGGTATCTAGTCTGTACAGGAGCAAGCAGGGTCAGTTGTAGTTTTTAGTATTTAACCTATTTTCCCAAGTAAGTTTCTACACAAGCATAGATAAACTAGGAGTTGTTAGGAGCATTCAGGGTGAGCCACCATTGATAGGGGGCGCCATTGCGTTATCTTAGGGTGCCAACCTCTACCATCATGTAGGGACAGACCAGGGTCAGAGTAGTGCTTCTACCAGTCTGAATTTGGGTCTGCCAGGTTCAGGTATTTGTTCCCCTTGTTTGTACGCTACCAATGTACATGGGCTTGTGCAGTCATAATAGGCCACTATCTGCACCATTCCCTCTTTCGGGGTGTCTCGCTGTTCCTCTCCCGGGCTCCTGTTGTCACTTTCATCTGCACCAGAAGAGGTGACATTGATTCACAATCACTTCTGCCCCTAACTAGACAGATCGATGTCCCTGACATTTAAGTGACTCGTGGTTATACAGTAAAAGTGTGTGAAGATGTCGGACACCGTCCCAGAAGACTTTTACAGTTTGTGTCATTATAACATGTATAATGGTTGAGCAATGTTTAATGCTGAATTTAATGTAATATCTCCCATCAGAGCTGTAGTAGATTGGACAACTGGGTAAGGAAGACTTAACAGTCAGCTGGCCCTACAGATGGGAGGAGTGTTTGGAAGTAAGAAGAGAGTTTCTTCCTGCTTAGAGAAGTCAGCACTGGAATGAGTAGTGAGGTGACGCCAAATACAGAGAGTGTGACAGATGAGGCCGCATAGTGAGGAGTGTGAGACTGGAAGGAAGCAGAACAGAGATAGCAAGATTCTGTAACTGGATCCAGTGGCAGAGTAATATGGCCAGAGCAGCCTGTACCCTGTGTGGTGAAGTGGACTATAGACAGAAAGAGGTCAGCTGCACTGGATACGACCAGGAGCTTAAGGAGGTAGAGCTGTGGGTTAGCGGGTAACCCTGAGACAGCACAGGCAAAGTAACATAGTAACATAGTTTTTAAGGTTGAAGGAAGACTAAGTCCATCTAGTTCAACCCATAGCCTAACATGTTGATCCAGAGGAAGGCAAAAAAAAACCATGTGGCAAACACTAAGCTCCACATTGGGGAAAAATTTCCTTCCCGACTCCATACGACAATCAGACTAGTACCCTGGATCAACGCCCTATCAAGGAATCTAGTATATATAACCTGTAATATTATACTTTTCAAGAAAGGAATCCATGCCCTTCTTAAATTTTATTAGTGAATCACTCATTACAACATCATGCGGCAGAGAGCTCCATAGTCTCACTGCTCTTACAGTAAAGAATCCCCGTCTGTGATTATGATTAAACCTTCTTTCCTCCAGACGTAGAAGATGCCCCCTTGTCCCCGTCTCTGGCCTCAAAGTAAAAAGATCAGTAGACAGGTCTTTGTACTGTCCCCTCATATACTTGTACATAGTAATAAGATCACCCCTAAGCCTTCGTTTTTCCACAGTAAATAACCCCAAGTGTAATAACCTGTCTTGGTATTGCAGACCCCCCAGTCCTCTAATATGCTTTGTCGCTCTTCTCTGCACCCTCTCTAGTTCAGCTATGTCTTTCTTATACGCCGGAGACCAGAACTGAACACAGTATTCTAAGTGTGGTTGCACTAGTGACTTGTATAGAGGTAAAATTATGTTCTCCTCATGAGCATTTATGCTTCTTTTAATGCATCCCATTATTTTATTTGCCTTTGCAGCAGCTGCCTGACACTGGCCACTAAACGTGAGCTTGTCGTCCACCAATACACCCAGGTCTTTTTCAGTTACAGTTTTGCCCAGTGTTTTACAATTAAGCATATAATTATACATTTTATTTCCTCTGCCCAAGTGTATTACCTTACATTTATCCCCATTAAAGTTCATTTGCCATTTATCAGCCCAAGCTTCTAGTTTACATAGATCCTCCTGTAATATAAAATTGTCCTCCTCTGTATTGATTACCCTGCAGAGTTTAGTGTCATCTGCAAATATTGAAATATTACTTTGTATGCCGCCTACAAGGTCATTAATAAATATGTTAAAAAGAAGGGGGCCCAACACTGACCCCTGTGGTACCCCACTGTTAACTGAGACCCAGTCTGAGTGCTTTCCATTAATAACCATCCTTTGTTTCCTATCACTGAGCCAATTCTTAACCCACATACATATATTTTCCCCTATCCCCATTGTTCTCATTTTATGTATCAACCTTTTGTGTGGAACCGTATCAAAAGCTTTTGAAAAGTCCATATACACAACATCCACTACATTTCCTCGGTCCAGTCCGGAACTTTGCTCCTCATAAAAGCTGATCAGATTAGTTTGACAGAAACGGTCCCTCGTAAACCCATGTTGATATTGGGTCATGAGGTTATTCTTCTTCAGATACCCTAGTATAGCATCTCTTAGGAAACCCTCCAGGATTTTACCCACAGTAGAGGTTAAGCTTACTGGCCTATAATTTCCAAGTTCAATTTTTGTCCGCTTTTTGAATATTGGCACCACATTTGCTATACACCAGTCCTATGGTACAGACCCTGTTATTATGGAATCTTTAAAGATTAAAAATAATGGTCTATCTATGACGTTACTTAATTCCTGCAGTACTCGCGGGTGTATCCCATTGGGGCCCGGGGATTTGTCAACTTTAGTGATTTTTAGACGCCGCCGTACTTCCTGCTGGGTTAAGCAAGTGACATTTAATGGAGAATTTTTGTTATCACTGATCATGTTTTCGGTCATGCGATTTTCTTGTGTAAATACGGTTGAAAAAAAATCATTTAGCATATTGGCTTTTTCCTCATCCTCATCCACCATTTCCCCCAGACTATTTTTAAGGGGGCCAACACTATCATTTTTTAGTTTTTTACTATTTATGTAGCTAAAGAATATTTTGGGGTTATTTTTACTTTCTCTGGCAATGATTCTCTCTGCCTCAATCTTTGCTGCCTTGATTTGTTTTTTACAGAATTTATTTAATTTTCTATATTTATTTAATGCCTCATCACTACCTACTTGCTTTAGTTCTCTAAATGCTTTCTTTTTGTCACATATTGCGCCCCTTACAGCTCTATTTAGCCATAGTGGTTTCCTCCTATTTCTAGCATGTTTATTCCCATAGGGTATATATTGTGCACAGGTCCTATTTAGGATGCTAATAAATGTCTCCCATTTGCTTTGTGTAGCTTTATGTCTCAGGATATTGTCCCAGTTTATTGCACTAAGATCATCTCTCAACCGTTGGAAATTTGCCTTCCTGAAGTTTAGTGTCCTTGAAACCTCTCTACTACACATCTTATTAAAGGTTACATGAAAATGTATTATTTTGTGATCACTATTACCCAAGTGACCCTCAACTCGTATATTTGATATGCGGTCTGGCCTGTTGGTTAATATTAGGTCTTGCAGTGCCCCCCTTCTTGTTGGGTCCTGAACCAGTTGTGAAAGGTAATTGTCTCTCATAGTTGTCAAAAACCTATTACCTTTGCTTGAACTACAGGTTTCTGTCCCCCAATGTATTTCAGGGTAGTTGAAGTCCCCCATAATAATGACTTCTCCTTGAGTCGCTGCTTCATCTATTTGCTTTACGAGGATATTCTCCGCTGCTTCCATTATTTTTGGAGACTTATAACAAACCCCTATCAGTAATTTATTATTTTTTCCCCCTCCCCTTATCTCCACCCACAGGGACTCTACATTTCCATTAGATTCACATATATCCTCCCGCAAGATGGGTTTTAAGGATGATTTTACATATAAACACCCCCCCCACTCGATTGTTTGTACGGTTATTTCTGAACAGACTATAGCCCTGTAAATTAACTGCCCAGTCATGGTTCTCGTCCATCCACGTCTCAGATATCCCCACCATGTCATAATTATTTTCCAACAAAATTAATTCTAATTCCTCCATTTTGTTGGTGAGGCTTCTGGCATTAGTGTACATGCATTTTATGTATCTCTCTGTACCTCTATTCCTTCTTACTTTACTGACTGTTCTAACCCCACCCCCAATTTCTTTATTTGTGACCAGGTCACTATCTGCACTATCTTCCCCACCTATAAAATGAATACCCTCCCCCCAATCCCTAGTTTAAACACTCCTCCAACCTTCTAGCCATTTTCTCCCCCAGCACCCATTGAGGTGCAGCCGGTCCTTAGCGTAGAGTCTGTAGCCAACTGATAAGTCAGCCCAGTTCTCCAGGAACCCAAATCCCTTCTTCCTACACCAGTTCTTGAGCCACTTATTTATCTTCCTAATCTCCGGTTGCCTCTCTGGCGTGGCACATGGTACCGGTAGTATTTCAGAGAATACCACCTTGGAGGTCCTTGCTTTCCCTGAAATCATCTTCAAGGACCTTCCACCTACCTCTAACTTTGTCATTTGTTCCAATGTGCACCATGACCGCTGGGTCCTCACCAACCCCTCCCAGTAATCTGTCAACCCGATCAGCGATGTGCCGGACTCGAGCGCCAGGTAGGCAGCACACTGTTCGACGATCCCTGTCTTTGTGACAGATTGCCCTATCTGTTTCCCTAATAATTGAGTCCCCCACTACCAGCAACTGTCTGGCCTGCCCTGCTCTCCTATTTCCCTCCTTATTGGAGCTGACACTCCTCTGGCTTTCAGGGGACATGTCTTGCTGCAGCAGTGCTACCCCTGTACCGTCACCCCCCTCATATGCCAACTTTGCAAACTTATTGGGGTGTGCCAGATCAGGACTAGCCTCCCTGGTACTCTTCCCTCTACCCCCCTCACTGTCCTGCAGCTCCCTACTACCACCCTCCCCCACATCTACCCCAGTGAGCTGCTGCTCAGTGAGGAGCAGACTCCTTTCCATATTGTCAATGGACAGTACGACTGAAGAGAAGGTAACGTGTAGGCTACACCTGGGAGTCATAGTGAGTAAATACTGGACTTTCCAGGCTGGGGCAAGGGAATTACTGGAAGAGCAGTGGTCAGTGAAGGGCAGAAAAAAAGGAATGGAGATTTCAGGCCCAGCAACTGTACTGCTTTAAAGTCATTTACAAGTGAAGCACCACCACCAGGATATAAAATGATTCTGCCTCTATGTAAAACAGATGAAGATGTGAGTAATAAGTGTTGTGGCTGCTATCTCTTGTACAGGCGTTACACCAGTTTTATCAGTGTGAGGAGCTGGCCACGGACTAAAGACTATTGGACCAATGGACGTAGAGCAGAGTGCACGTCTCTAAGGGATACAGACTTTTTCCAGCACGGAGCACTGGTTATGTCGGTCTTATTGTAGTGTTTTATTGGAGATTTGCTTGCTCATGAGATTGAGGTGCACGGGTCTCTCCTGGAGAGCGTTCAGCATCGGGAATCACTGTTTCCATTCAGTAATAGTAAGCAGAGAAAGACATGCAAGCTGGATCTTATGTATCCATAAGGCCAGACACAAAATTGGTAATCAGGTAAATCAATCGTTCCATTACTCTTGTTAGTCTCTCAGAGGCCTCAATTGAGTCATTGTTTCATATGAGACTGTACGTTCACTCTTGTGGTATGTTCATTTG